>NC_056743.1:464681464-464693964 GCF_019279795.1 Protopterus annectens | reverse complement strand
TATTCTTTAACCTTACCAAACCTCCTTTTTATTTTTTTTTCCCTTTTTCCCTTTAAACCTTCATTTTTTTTTTTGTAGCTTTCTCTGTAAATATACCATAAGCCTCCTTTTCTCTCATTTCATATTACACCTCCTGTTTGTATTATGCTAACTTACCTTTAATTTCTCTATAAATTGGTTAAAATTTCTATAAATATTTAATCACTGTCATGAAGCTTGTATCTATTCTTAACGAACGGTTTCATATTATGTCTAAATTATTATTATTATTTAAACTGTAGAAGTTTTTTTTTGAAGATTGTAAAATTATTGTTCATAAAATGTTTGAAATATTTGGAGCCTTTTTCCCCGGGCCTCCACTGAAAATGGACTCCTATCCTGTCAGATTTTCCTAGTAACCAAATGTCAGTAAGTAAATAAATGAAACGTAGCTAGGCTTAGCTCTGTGAATGACAATGAAGCACACATCTAATTATTATGAACAGTGTAGCTGCCCTTGTATTTCTGCGAATGAGTTGTGCTTTGCTGTTGTATGTGTGCAGTATAGAATGCTGGCACTTATGAATGATGTCTAAGCCATCTTATGCATCTCTGGTCTGAGCCTTTACCTACTCATATTGTTTGGGTATTTGTGTCCTGCAATAAAAGTTCAGAAGTTGTAAATGCTCTGAGATTGTCATGCAAAGAATATTCTGCAACCTTCCTGGTCCTGTTGCTGAAAACAATATTTCTGTATCTAAACCACTACTATATCATGGGAAACACTAGAATGTATTCAAATTCTACAAAGGTTAGTTTTCATTTTTGCAAAAAATGAAATGGCAGCCCTATGCAGTGATTATGGACATGGTCTGTCCCGCAAAATGTCATGATTTTGAAAAAAAAAAGATCCACTTTAAGTATTTGAAAAGGTAGCAACCCTAGCTGGATTCATGACAGGAAAGAATAATGCACACTGTAGTTGGTGGGGGAGAATAATGCACACTGCAGTGAGTGGGGTTCCCACAGTAATAATTTCAATTTCATACATGAACATCTTATGCTTTGGTGGTGCTACGGTAGCATTGTCGCCTCACAGTAAGATGCTGTCCGGTTCGATTCTCAGCTAGAGCGTCTTCTGTGCGAAGACATGCGTGAATGGGCGTACCTCCGTTGAAGGTTGTGAGTCAGGCCTGGCAAGCCAGTACATAAAAATCAACTGCCAATCATTAGCAGACCGGAGTTCTGCTGTGGCGACCCCTAACCGGGAAAAGCCGAAAGACACAAACAAACATGAACATCTTATGCTGCCCACTGACCTTCAGTTATACAATTCATAAAAGCCCAGGGTCATGTACCAACCTGGCCTGAGAAAAAGACCAAGATTCTCCTCTTCCTGCAGCATAAATTGTACTTGCAGAAGTGGGAACAGGCTTCCCTTACAGGGCCAGGAAAAATATAGATATCTGACAGGAACTGGGGACTCACCTGGCATCAATAATAAGGATCCTGTACATAGGAGAGCATAGCAGCCATGCGTGTGATGATCTGCAGTGGTGGATGACGGAAAAGCAGGCTGAGTACGTTTTGGTGGTAGAAGACTGATATCCAGAGCTCTTACACATTTCCTATATGCTGATACTGATGTTTTTTATACATATTTACCTGATGTTATTACCACATACTGACACTATTTGTGTACATATTTAAATGAAGTTATGCATGTATGTATTTATATAGACAGAAAGATATATAGATAGATACAGATAAAACAATTAATGAGTAATGAGTTTGACTGTTGTTTAAGTCTACATGTTTCTTAATTTGTTCAGCATGAAAGATGATCAATGTTTTATCAAGATACCCATAATACTGATGCTGGAGAATATGCATTTTTCCTGGTATTATGGAATCTAGGAGTTGGTATAGATATCTATATATATATATATATATATATATATATATATATATATATATATGGATCTACAGTACTTCACATGACTGAAAATTCAAAAAACTCAAAATACTGAATTTCATTTGACTGAGAAAATAATACCTAATTTTCAAACTTTTACTAAATCTTACTTTACTGAAAGCTTACAATGCTGAAGTTCAAAATATTGAATTTTAAGCCATAGACATGCACACTTAAAACGCCAACAACTAATTATTTCCAAAACCTTACTTACTTACCAGAAACTGGATGATATAAAACCAAACTAGGTGGGGGGCTATGCCCGCACACCCGCCATGTGGATGGGCCATGCCCACCTCACCTAACAATATATAATAACTCCAGGTCACACTACAGTGGGGGAAAGGGCATATACCTTTTACTTTAAAGTACTCCATGCATTGCCACTACTGCAGTCAGTGCACAAAACATCTGCCATATTACTTTAGATACTTCCCATAAAAATGTAGAGACACACCCACATTTAGAAACACTACAACACTAGTATCTATGCTACTATAGCTATTCTGACAGTCAGCACTTTAAGTTACATCATTTTTTTTTCTGTCACAAGTAAGTCACAGGTGAAGAGAAACACACATGATGTCTATCGCTTAAAATTCAGTAATAAGACTCAGTCAAATGAATTTTCAGTATTTTGAAAATTAGGTATTGTGGTCTTAAGTCAAATAAAATTCAGCATTTTGAGTTTTCAGCTATGTGATGTTAACCCATACATTCAGACAGATATATAATTTGCAAAAAAAAAAAAAAATCTCATTTTGAGAGCTGTGAGGTTATAACCCAGAGGATGCACATTATGTTGCTGTCTTTTTGTTTAAGATGTTGATGGTTTGAAGCTTAGACTAAATTTAGTGCGTGCTTTCATGGCACACACACACACACACACGTGTGAGTGTGTATGTGTGTGTGTGTGTGTGTGTGTGTGTGTGTGTGTGTGTGTGCGTATATATAGATATATATATATATATATATATATATAGAGAGAGAGAGAGAGAGAGAGAGAGATATCCATGCATACATATACATATATATGTATGTATGTATATGTGTGTATATATGTATATATATATATATATATATATATATATATATATATATATATATATATATATATATATGTATATATATATATATATATATATATATATATTAATATACAGTATAAGTGAGTGCAATGCTGAAGTTCAAAATATTGAATTTTAAGCCATAGACATGCACACTTAAAACGCCAACAACTAATTATTTCCAAAACCTTACTTACTTACCAGAAACTGGATGATATAAAACCAAACTAGGTGGGGGGCTATGCCCCACCTGTTTGCAAAAAAAAAAAAAAAAAAAAATATTTCTCCTTTCCTAAACTTTCCTAGCTAGTTGTTCCAGTGATCAGATTTGCTGATCCCTGGGCTTTGTATTTGGTTTCTGTGTTCCTCCATTTTCTTGTGTGGCCAGAGGTAGTTTCTTTACTCACCAGTGGGAGTGGGGAGTACTGAGCTGCTTGTTTGTCCTCAGAGGAGTGGTTAGAAGCAGCAACTAGTAATTTGTCGGCCATTTTGGGTCATTTCCTGTTTTCCAGCCCCTGCTATAAAGCACGCTAGCCTTTTAGCGATTTAGCTGAGCTGCTACCGTTGCACACTAGGGCAGCGCCGGTTAATCAGATTTAAACTATTAGGGCTACCTAAAGTCCACTCTTCAAATTTTCCCTTAAAACTACCTTCCTCAAAGTATACTACTGTTCTATTTAGTGTATCCTACAACTATAAATTATCTCTACTTGACTCCCAAGTACACTATTCTCTATCTGTATAGCGAAGCACTTGCTCCTACAGTACTTATCACCTCGATACAGCACTCTTGTTATAGAAAGTACCCCAAAAAAGCAAACCCCATTTCTCGGTCACCCACACCCCCCAGAACCTTTTCTTAAGTTTTTCTGTCTATTCCTTCTAGCATGTCGAGGGATCAGTTGCTAATGTCCTCTCCTGCTCAGCTGGTGAACCTGGGAATATTGAGGCAATGTTACAATTGCCTCATGTACACAGGCAACCCTCTCCTCCTCCCACAAAACACAAATACATGCGAGAGATGCAACTATATGGCCAAACTGGAGGCTGAGCTCTCTCAACATAGGACTGGCATGACCAGACAGGAGGAGAAGGTAACCACACACACTATAGACCCAGTCTCACATAATACCATCACGACCTCAAATCATACACATAAACACACAAAGACATACTCGGAGGCTCTGATCAAAAATCTACCAAAACAGCAGAGGCCACCAAAGCAGACACCCAAACAACTACCACCTCAGAACACAACACCTGCAACACATAGACCACACAGTCAGAGTGTCAAGCAGTCACAGCCCTTAAGGCCAAACACAATGCCAGACACACTAGTCATTGGTGACTCCATAGTCAGACACACTGATGTCCCGCTCACCAGACTGAGTAAGGAGAAGGTCACAGTAAGCTGCCTGTCGGGTGCTAGAATCTGCCACATAACGCATGCACTCAGGTCTCTCAACAGCAGGTACAAGTACAACTCGATCATTGTCCACGCTGGTGTTAACGACCTGAGACGTACCTCCTTGGACTACATGAAAAGAGACATAGAGGAGCTCTCTGATTATGTAGCCCAAGCAGGTATGACCCTGACCTTGAGCAGTATCCTACCTTCACCAAGAATGATGCCACAATACAGAGATAAGATGATCAGCTTTAACAATTGGCTTAAACTCTGGTGTCATTCAAAGGGGATCCAATGTCTGTCTGCCTGGGATGACATGCTGGACAAGCCACGCTGCTTCGCAAGGGACGGCTTGCACTTGTCACCCTGGGATTCGGATTTTGGCAAAGGCTCTTGCCACCCCCATAGTGCCTTTTAGGCAAGGCTCAAATTCTAAACCTACCACCCTAGAACAAAACAAAGAAAAACTAAGGGTAATGCTGCTCAATGCCAGAAGTCTCAACCTCAAGATGCACGCACTCGAGGCCCTTCTCAGTATGGAGAACATCGATGTCTGTGCTGTGACAGAAACCTGGTTCAAGGCTCCTGAGAGCACCCCAGCACTATCAGGTTTTATCTCATATCATGCGTTCGCCCCAAAACCGGACAATACCAAGAAAGGAGGAGGGGTATCCATATTCATCAAGGACACCCACACCTCAAGATTGGTGGCATCGCACGATGCATCGGAAACCATCCAGGTGCAATTAACCATAGGCAAGATTGCTCTGCAATTTGTAGCATGTTACAGGCCACCCTCGCAAACTCAGGAACCTCATATGGCCTTCCTGAAAACACTGGAGGGATAAATGTATCTCCAAACACCATCATACTAGGTGACTTCAACTACCCTAATATAGACTGGGAACACTACTCAAGCCCAAACACTCTAGCCCAAAAGTTCCTGGAATTCATAAACTCAAATGCCATGGAACAACTAGTCACCATCCCACAAGAGGAGAAAACATACTTGATCTCATCATCACGAACATGGGAGCACAATGTTCAACGCCGAAGTATACCCTCACTGGTGAGATCTGATCACAAACTAATCTCGCTGGAGGTCCTCATCCCGCCCCACCCAAAATGAAAAAGACCACAGTAAAGAACTTCTCGAAGCCGACTTCACACTTCTAAAGACTA
Organism: Protopterus annectens; assembly: GCF_019279795.1. Classification (NCBI taxonomy): domain Eukaryota; kingdom Metazoa; phylum Chordata; order Ceratodontiformes; family Protopteridae; genus Protopterus; species Protopterus annectens. The sequence goes on along the minus strand of NC_056743.1, from coordinate 464,688,353 downwards.
GTGTGGTCTCCTTTAAGGCCCCTGAGCCGGCGGTTAACATTACTCAAACCGCTGAATCACTTACAAATGCCTTCTACCAGCACCTGCAGGCTGCATGGATCAGGCAATCCCAAGCAAAACAAAGACTCTTTGTACCAAAGGCAAGCGTCCAGTCTGGTGGACCCCAGCCATAAACAAACTCTACAACAAAAGGAGAAAGCTATTACAAGATAGAGCAAAATCCTTAAAAGGTAAGACACGCTGATCACTATAAGTAAAAAGCTAAGAGCTCTCATAAAATCATCCAAAGCTAATTTTGAGAAAAATAGCTAAGGACTCTAAAGACAACCATAAGGCATTCTTTAGCTATGTCAGAAACCTAGGAGGAAACTCCCAGATATGCTCAGAATTAGTTCAAAATGATGTGAAGATTACTGATCCTACAGACATTGCCAACATACTGGCTGACAGGTTCAGTGCAAACTTCTCCCCTCCCCTAAAGGAGAGATATCTATACCAAATGATTGTAGCCCCAAACATCTCTAACGCCCAGGTGAGAACTGCTCTCTCCAAGGCAAAGAACACAGCATCCATGGGACCTGATGGTGTCCCCGGCTGTGTGCTCCATGAACTCAATGAGGAATTAAACCCACAGTTAGGACAGCTGTTTAACCTTAGTCTCACCTCCGGATACGTTACCAGGAGTGGTGCACAGCGACTGTGGTCCCACTCCACAAAGGCGGTGCCTCCACCGACCCTGGAAATTACCGTCCCATTAGCTTGACAAGCCTTATCTGCAAAGCCATGGAGAGGATCATAATGGATCTCATAAATAAAGACATAGGGAACTTGCAGACTTTGGATCCAACCCAGTTTGGCTTTGTCAAAGGCAGATCATGCCTTTTAAACTTGGTTGACTTTTTCAAACAGTCACCAAGGCCATTGTGAGGAAAGGCAGTCCATACAGCCTACCTAGACCTGGCGAAGGCTTTTGATACAATACCTCACTCGGGTATCATTGAAAAACTCATCAACTTAAATGTAAACCCATACATTACAAGATGGGTTGCAAACTGGCTGAGTGACAGAACCCACAGGGTCAGAGTTGCTGGCGCCATGTCAGACTCAAAGCCTGTCACAAGTGGTGTCCCACAGGGCTCAGTCCTGGGCCCACTCTTGTTTGGCATCTACTTTTCTGAAGTACAAGCAAACACAGGAGGGTTATGGCTGACAAAGTTTGCAGATGACTGCAAACTGGGCGCCCGTGGTTGAAAACACATCCAACACAGATATCCTTCAGAAGGGTCTCACAGAAGCGGATACCTGGTGCCAGAGCCATGGCCTAAAGTTAAATGCCAAGAAATGCATAGTCATACCCTTCGGGAAAAATAAGGTTACCCCTAGCTACCATATAGGTGGCAATCCCTGAACACAGAAGAAGTTATTAGGGACCTGGGAACCCAGGTTGACAGTAACCTTTCATTCGACACTCATATTGCTAAATTAGTTAGGAAGACCTTCTACATTGCCCACCTTATCATGAAGGGATTCACATCTAGATCAAGGGAAGTCATAGTCTCCCTATACTCATCACTCATCAGACCAATGATGAGTAGAATGCCCCATTCGAATGTATCTGACCCGACACTTGCAGCAGCTGGAGAGGCCACAAAGTTCCTCACCAAAAGGATAAAGGGTCTCAAAAATCTGTCTTATGCTGCCCGACTGAAAGAACTCCAGTTATATTCAGTTGCTTACCGCTTGCTCAGAGGTGACCTATGCCTGACATACAAGGCCATGTCAAACCCAGATTTGATGAACATGCTTCATCTCAAAAAATCTAGATCCCTCAGAGCCACAAGGGCGGGAGACTTAAACCTCGACACGGTTATTAATAGGACGTGCTGGAGGGATAGATTCATCACCCAAAGACTCCCTATGCTGTGGAACAAAATCCCGGTTTATGTGAGGCAGAGCACCTCGCTGGCCTTGTTCAAGAGGAATCTTGACCAATGATTGGGAGATCGCAGATACACCCCAGGGGTTACCTCAGTGTCACTGCTCGACAGAGGCACAGAAAAATAATGGGCATAGTTTCTCCAAACTAAAGGGGTGGCGTAAGCCACAAAACTATGGGCTAGGCTTATAAATGCCCTCGGGCAGATAGCCTAGTATGAACCTATGAACCTATGAACCTAAGAAAACTGCACACATGCACATATATACATGCAAATATACAAATATGCATATATGGGTTACTTACATGTCATCAAATGTTTGTTTCATTAACATACTAAAAAATCTGGTATAACTGATCAAAAATCAGCAAACTGGAATTACTAGCTTGTTTTCTTCATAGATCATGAAATAGTGGGTATTGCGGAATATACCCATTACCAATGTAGTTTGATCTTGGAATTGGTATACATAATTATAATTACCAGGAGGTGTGCATGGTGAAGGGTGGCATGCCTCCTTGGAAAGAAAGATGTATATATGTAGAGTGCTCAAATTAAAACAGGTTGCACAATGGAAACATCTGGGTGTATGGATAAATCTATAAATAACCAACAAAAAAAACAGGCTAGAACCACTATCCAATGATGACTAGAAATTTAATGACGGTTACCGAACTGCTGTTTCACTTGCTCCTGCCAGGCGAAAACAGGATTTAGTAACTGCCATTATTCTTCACCTTATAGTGGCGCCTTTTGTCATATTTTATACATACACGGACACACACACACATATATATATATATATATATATATATATATATATATATATATATATATATATGTGTGTGTGTGTGTGTGTGTGTGTGTGTGTGCATGTGTGCATGTGTGTGTGTACATATATATGTGTGTGCGTGTGTGTGTGTATATATATATATATATATATATATATATATATATATATGGTTCTACCTGACTTCGTCGACAGCGCAGAAGACCGACATCGCAATCCGGAGCTCCAGAAGATCGAAGCTTAAGAAGACCGGCCAGCGAATCGCGTGGCAGAACATCGACAATGCAGAAGACCGACACGACGGATGACAACACCAACGCCGAGGATGCCGACATGGGGAAAGGCTGTGTGAGTATGCGGTAGTGACGGACGTTAGGGTGCGAGGCAGGTAAGTGTGGAGATTGACGGTCTGTGGGGATAGGGGTGGGTTAAGTGAGTTAGGGTTAGGGAGCGATAGGGGTGGGTTAAGTGAGTTAGGGTTAGGGAGCGATAGGGGTGGGTTAAGTGAGTTAGGGTTAGGAGCGATAGGGGTGTTAAGTGAGTTAGGGTTAAAGGCGATAGGGGTGGGTTAAGTGAGTTAGGGTTAGGGAGGCGATAGGGGTGGGTTAAGTGAGTTAGGGTTAGGGAAGCGATAGAGGGCGGGTTAAGTGAGTTAGGGTTAGGAGGCGGTAGGTAAGTGTGCGATAGTGACGGACCTTAGGGTTAGGGTAAGGTTTAGTGTGGGCTTGTAAGGATTTTGGTGTGCTTGTGTTGTGTGTGTGGTTTGTGGAATGGGGATGTGTTTTGTTTTTAATAATTGTTATTGTGGTGTGTGCAGTGTATGGGGTTTCGTGTTTGTGTACCGTCGGTTATTTCGTTGTCGGTTATGTGTGGTTTCGTGTTTATGGACTGTCGAATATGTGGTGTCGGTGATGTGGTTGTCGGTGTTGTGTGGTTTCGACTATGTCAGGTAGAACCATATATATATATATATATATATATATATATATATATAGCTATAGATAGATATTCGTGCAGTAGTAGTTCTAAATATGTTAGGCACAGTAGCAGAATTATGATGACTGAAGACTTATTTATTTAACATTTGTTGACTGGGAAAGTCCAACTAGGACAGAGCCTATTTTCAGCAGAAGCCCAGGGAGAAATGCTCCAGATGCATGTCAGGCTCTTGGGGACTGTATAGTTTGGTAGTGTTGTCATATTACACAGTTGTAATTCATTCACTTAGAGCAATGTTCTGTTTGTTATACTTTGCAATTTAATCAGATTGCTTTCTTCTATTGATGCTATTACTTCTAGTGTATGATGATGTCCATTACTAAATTTGTTTAAATTTTTAGGTAAGAATGTATTTTAAAATATATTGTTACATGTTGCACTACCATAGAAACTGCTACTGATAATGTATTTGGGGATTTAAAAAACTTTTTTCAAGTTCTGAAATGGCTAAGTACTGATAAACCACAGCTAGCATGGGGGAGGCTTGTATAGAAAATTATTGAGCTACACAGTGTAGAATAGCCTTGCATAAATGCAAGCTGGAGTGCTATAGGCCATAATTAATGACATAAAAAAATAATGAGGATGTACTTTGCAATAACATAGTGGCAATGATAAAAGCACATATTGAGAATTGCAAAAATTCACTGCAGGTTAAACTAAATAGTTGAATGTTATTTTTACACAAAGCAGCATCTGCAGGCCTCTACCCTACTTGAAAATTACTATCTATTGAGGTTGTCTTGGCAGCAAACTGTTCAGCAATAGTTGATCAGTGGCTCAGTCCCCATCAGTGAGATGTAAGAACAGAAGTCAAAATATGTTATACCTAATGCTGTTTTTGAGACATAATTTAGTCTTAATCAGAAGAATGAATGCTGCTATACTGTAAAGTACTTTGTAGAAATCCCAGCTCTTGACTATACAGAATAGGCCAAAGAGTTAATACTGTCAAGTTGTTAAAGGTTTGCTCATCTGAAAACGTCCACTAATTTTAAGTTTTCTTGGTTGGCTAAATTTACAAGTGCTCAGAGTGCTGGTATTTCTGAACTGCTAATTTACCCTAAATAACTTTTTATTACCTGCAGATGCAATCATGTGAAAAAGAAGAAACTAGGTTGGAAATCCTTTAGGATATTATGATATTGGCTTATTCTTATCATGCCTTAAATATTGCTGCATTTTTTTCGATGATTATTCCCTTTGCCATTGAGGAACCCCACCATCTACTATAATTCATTCTTGTCATCCCTCTATAATTACATATCCTAACCAGCAGCTTAAGAATAACAAACAACCATGAGCTCAAGGCTCAGTTGTTCATAAAGTGGTCTAAAGCAATCATTAGGCTACCACAATTGTATGACAAAGGAATGTAGAGTTACTTGAGCTTTTTCCCAGCAGGACATATAACAATATATCAAACTAATCCCTCCAACCAGATTTGTATTTTTCAGGCTAGCTTCCACCTGACATTTAGCTGTTGTACATATTTAAACTCAAATTCAAATTCCCCACTTGCCAAATAATGAACAATGTCTCAAAAACTTTCTGGTTGTCTTCTTGATGCATACATGCTTGCAATACCTTATCTGCAGATAAAATACTTACACTTCCCAGATCCATTGGTATTGTAGCCATTATTGCATTATAATAATGAACGTGATGGGCAACAAAGCTAAGTAGTTGAGTAAGAAATTTAAAAATCATTCAGCTTTATTTTTACTCTGTTTTTTCCAGTACAAGCCATGTCACATTCATGTGCTCTTAGGACACTAAAGAAAGCACAGGTTCAATTGAGATATGACTGGCTGACAAAATTCTAATATATATTTAGTAAATAAAAAATATTAAAATGAGGCAGAAAGAAAGAAAGAAAGAAAAAGAAAGAAAGAAAGAAAGAAAGAAAGAAAGAAAAGGCTGGCATACAAGTGACTATTTTTCTGGGAGAATTTAGGTGTGTTGCTTGATTTTGACCATTGTTTAGGTGAAATACATTTATCTTTCCAAGCACTTTGGGGAACAGTTCTGTGTTGTTTCATTAATATCATCTGCCCAAGATTGATTTGCAAAGAGCTTACATCCATTATGGTCAAGCCCTGTGCTTTGCACTTAAAGGCTTCAGTACCACTGTCAGCATACATTATAATCTTAGATATAATTCTTTGCCAGTAGTGATGTTTTGAACAATAAATCATACTTAAATCTATAGGCAGTATAATTGGCTTGCAGCTATGAAGCAATAAATTGATAACACGTGCCAGGTAGACACTTCTTAGTTTGGAGTACTTATCTATGATGACTGAAACTTTCAGCAATTCACATTTTGGATACATCAGCCACTCAAGAAATAAACATTACACCTCAATTATTTAATTTTGTCCTGGACTCTGTTAATGAAGTGTTTAAATTTGTACCCTGATATAACCAGAGTATACATTCCCTCTGTATCTGTGTAGATATTGGTGATATATTCTTCTCCATGTTTATTTGTGCAGCTAACTACCCAAGTTTAACTGAAAATCAGCAGTCTGGTTTGACACTCCATGGAACAACACCATACTGTTTTTGACATGGTACACGTTTTTAGATAAGTAATATAAATACAAACATACAACCACAGTATAAAACCTTCAGTATTTTACTCTATAGCTACTGCCATATTACAAACTCTTATAATACAAAATCAGTGACTTTCCTACATGGATAAGAAGCCTAAGCTGGACATGAACTCTAGATCCAGTTGTAAAACTAACTTCACTTTTTTGTTCGAAAAAAAATGTGCTCTTTGTCAGCTAAATGAAGATGTCCATCCTATACACTGGTATCAAGCTACATTGTATTATAATTTGTAGATTATAGTGCTCAGAGGAAAATGTAACTAAATCTTACTTATACCTTATTTTGTGTCCAAATCACAGTATTTGCATCCAATGACTTTCCCTTTTTATCTTTGACATGAAGTTCATTTTATTTTCAGTACACCAGTAGGCAACCTATAAGATCATGCCTCTTTAAATATCTGTATCATGATCAATAGACTAGCTGTTCGTACCTCATGTACCCAAGAGGTTTAACAAGAAGTGAAATCAGCAGGACAGTGGGACTGCCACGCCAAACAAATTAATCCATAAAAACAAGTTGTTTAGATAAAAGAATATCA
>NC_056743.1:464583964-464678964 GCF_019279795.1 Protopterus annectens | reverse complement strand
ATATATATATTATATATATATATATATATATATATATATATATATATTCCTCCAAACACTTGACCTGACCCAGTTCGGCTCTATTAACGGCAGATCATGCCTACTAAACCTGGTTGACTTCTTTGAGACAGTCACCAAGGCCATAGACAAGGGAAAGGTGGTTCACACAGGCTACCTTGACCTCGCCAAGGCTTTTGACACCATTCCCCACTCGGAAATTACAGAAAAACTCACCAACCTGAACATAAACCCCTATGTCACGAGATGAGTTGCCAAGTGGCTTACAGAAAGAACTCACACGGTAAGAATAGAGGGCTCCAGGTCCGACTCTAACCCAGTCTCAAGTGGTGTCCCGCAAGGCTCGGTCCTGGGACCCCTACTGTTCGGCATATACTTCTCAGAAGTACAGGCAAACACAGAATGACTATGGCTAACCAAGTTTGCCGATGACTGCAAACTGGGAGCCATAATTGACTCTTCAGCTGACACGGACATCCTCCAAAAGGGCCTTACTGAGATGGACACCTGGTGTCAATGTCATGGCCTCAAGTTAAATGCCAAAAAATGCATAGTCAACCCGTTTGGGAAAAACAAAACACCCATGAATTACCACATAGTTGGCAGCCCAATTAATACAGAAGAGGTAATAAGAGATTTGGGGGACCCAGGTACATAGTAATCTCTCCTTTGACAATCATATTGCCAAAGTAGTTAGGAAATCCTTCTATGTGGCCCATCTAATTACTAAAGGGTTCACATCTAGAAATAAAGAGGTTATAGTGCCCCTCTACTCATCACTCATTAGACCCATCATAGAGTACAATGCCCCATTTGGGATGTACCTCACAAGACACTTCAAACAGCTGGAAAGACCGGAGAAGTACCTCACCAAGAGGATTACTGGCCTCTAACATATTTCCTTTACAGCCCGACTGAAAAAACTCTGGCTCTACTCAGTGGCATATCGCTTACTCAGAGGTGATCTCTGCCTGACTTACAAAGCCATGTCCAACTCAGAATGGACATGCTCCACCTAAAGAAATCCAAATCACTGTGAGCCACGTGCTCTAGTGAGCTAAACCTCACCACAGCAATAAATAGATCATGCTGGAGGGACAGATTCCTGTCACAGACTCCCCATGCTTTGGAACAAAATTCCAAATTACATCAGGCAGAGCCCCTCACTAACACTCTTCAAGAGAAACCTTGATGAGTGGATGGGTAATAGAAAATACACCCCTGGGATCACTTCATTGGCTTTGATTGACAGAGGATCAGTTAAATTATCAATGTGGCTGTGAAAGCCAACACACTCTGGCTAGGCTTATAAATGCCTTCAGGCAGATAGCCTAGTACCTACATATGGACCTATATATATATATATATATATATATATATATATATAGAGAGAGAGAGAGAGAAATAGACACATAAACACACACACACACACACACACACACACACACACACACACACACACATATTTGCCTCTCCAAGATAATATTGGTGCATATCTTATGTGGTTGACAGACCAACTGCTGGATATTATTGATATGAATTTGCTTTAATGGAGTGATTGGAATATATGCTCTCTCCTTGTTATTTTACCACTTTGATGTTGGTATATATAGATATATATATATATATATATATATATATATATATATATATATATATATATATATATATATATATATATATATATAAAAAACTAAAATGGATGCAGAAGGTGCATTCCCCCTACATAAGGGTGAATGTAAGGCCCCCCCCATCAATAATTTTTTTTCTTTTTTGTTCTTTTCAGTTAGTTGGAGCATTCACGTATTACTGTCATCTTTTGTCAGTGATCAGTGCTTTGAAATTCTGCAGACAAATCAAGTCACAGAAATGTATATATATATATATATATATATATATATATATATATATATATATATATATATATAGATAGACATATAAATATTATCAGCACACAGGACGTCTCACATGCACACATGCCAGCAGACATACAGACACAGTCACACACACACACACACACACACACACACACACACACACACACACACACAAGCATAAAGGGTACATTCCTTTGTCTACAAAGTCCTCCAAAGGCATGGTCAGAAAAGGGGTAATAGCACAGCCCATATAACTGTCCCCCTTCATGGACCTAATTCATTTTAAGAATGCTAATGGTTCAGTGTTTCTTTTTTCCTTCTGTTTGAGTTGGATCATACCAAGCTGACATATCAGGGTTCTCCTCGCTAAATTAAAGCAGGGACTCCTAGATTCATTTACTCTTAAACAGGTTTGCCTACACTTCAGTCAAAAGCAAGTTCGATTGCAATAGTTTCACATCTTTTCAGTTCTTTAAAGATTGATCCACTGTTTTTATTCATTTGTGTTTTATTTCTTTGCTCATCCCATCCTGCACATGAATATTAAGCTTTTTGTCTTCCATAAACACATATGTGCTCCCCCCATATGCACACTAATTCTAAAACTCTGAAAGTATAAAGTCAGAGTTGAGGATCACTACCATTATCAGACTAAAGTCAAGATTTTTTTTCAGAATCCTCATACTTTCATTCCCATACTGACTTACCAGCACCACCCCCCAAAGCTGTACCTGCAGACATCTGTCCTCTACTGCACTAAAACAAACTGCCTGCAGACCAAAGAGTTCATAATCTCTTCTATGCACCAGTGTCACGATGGCTCCAACCAGTTCCCAGAAAAAAACAGGCTGCTAAGCTACCTCCATCCTTCTAAGATAATAGAACCGACTTTGTTTGATCACCACCATCTTATGCACTTGGGCTCACTACCCGGATCTTCAATAGTAAGGCTGTAGGTCTATCCCATTGCTCTAGGTTGCTATCAGTTCCTTTTATTTAAGTTCATGTGTCAAGAAAGATTGCCTTTTCATCAGGTGATTTATTTGTTTATTTCTCACTACTGAATTGTTGGCAATCTAACCTGCCTAATAAATTGTGTCAATGGCCTTAATGAGTTCAAGAAAGATGTTTAGGACAGACTGTTCATTTTCTAGGTAATTTGTAAGTTTTCTTAAAAGGTCTGAAATAATAAGTAGATAGGATTTTGCCTTAACAAGCCACACTGATTGTGGCTGAGAGATTGTAAGTTACCTATTAAGTGTAAATGTTCCATGACCTTGCATATAAAACTGGTAAGATGGATTGGTCATTGCACCACAACGGCTGTTCTGGAGGCTTCAGGTACACAACCTATGGCCATGCTAAATTCAAATATGTTAAGACTGTTGTTATATTATTTGGAAGCATGAAGAAGTGGGGTTTTTTTTTGGTTGTTCAGTTTTTTTAAGAAAGTGCAGACAGCAACTGTTGGAAAGTGATTATGGGGGAAAGTGTACACTTAAGAAAACTTGTAAGAAACTTTGGTGCAGAAAATAGGGAAACAATGGAACTAAAATTGTCGACAAGGATACTGGCAATTTCTTCAGAGTAAGAGTAAATGATGTTATTATTGATTAGTTCTGTGCATTTTTGTGTTGCATCTGAGATTTTGAACATAGTTGAAAATAACTCGTGATTTTGCTTAGAAGATGAATTAATGTCTTAATACTATGCCCGAGCTCTTTACACACAAGTTATCAGTTCGTCCTTATTGTATGGCAATTCATACGTATTACTCAAAGTTTGTTTCTTTAATTGTAGAGTTTACATATTTTTTTGAAAAAAAAGCAATAGAGATAGTTTTTGAGTATTATACCCACAAATCATATAAATAAAGGCATATAATAATTAAGAAAAAGCTATTCCACTGCCTGCAGTAGATCTATAAGAGTTAAAAAATTAAGCTGAAAAAAATTCTATTGTTGAGGCTTTGCAAAGTCACTTAATAAATTACCTAAATATTACAAGTTCTGTCAAGCAAGCCATTTAGAATAAAGAACATCATATTAAATTTATTGGGATGTGATGGTCTTCATTTTCAGGGACTAGCATGAAGGAAAACAAACTTTTTATAAACAAGTCTTCTGCTATTTGTTTCAAGTTAGAACAGTTTCATGTATCATATCTCAAGAGCTAATATATGTGCTGTACTTACAATTGTTTTTAACTGTCTATTTCTGTTTAATTGATAACATTCAAACAGACTGATTATTCACCATTTGCTATTTATTGCACATTATGCCCTGCTGCATACTAGTTTTGTTGAGCTCTTTTTTTCTCCACATCTTTACACACTATCACAACCTCATACCTCAACTATTTTAGGTCTCTTCCACCTTTCCCTCTGGCTGTTATTCTACTACATTTCTGTTCTGGTGAAACCGTATATTTCACAGATTGTGTTTACAGTTTCCTGACTGTCTGAGACCTGGCTCTATCTGTTTAGTTCACCCTTGCTATGCTCAGGCTCACTCTGCTCCACTACCCTACTCCCATTCCCACCCACCCCCACTTTCATTATATTTATAGTCTCTATACTTCTCCCACACCACACTCTGATCAATTCATTTACCCACCCAACTTCCCCTCTTCTTCTCATTCAACCATTTCCCCTCCTACTTTACTTCCCTTCCCCTTTTTACACTACACCACCTCCTGCACCCTCCCTCTTCCAATCTACCTTATCCCTGCATTATTAAACTCCTACTTCCCATGTTTACTATCCAAAAAAATAACACCTTTACCATTACTCTGTAACTGTCATCTACTATTCCTCATGATGTCCCCTTACTATCTCCCTATCTCCCTTCTCCTCCTACTAGCCCTGTCAACCTCGCACACACATCACTTCACTATTTAACACCAACACCTATTCTCTCTTACAGTCATTACTCACACAACAGCCGTCACACACTTCTAATTTCACACTACCTATTTCCACTCTTACCCTCCAACCTCTTTATGATCAAAATATATCCTAATACAGCTCTTTTCACTTTTATAAAACCTAGAACTCACTGTACTGTACAACTACTCTCCTTTTTGCTTTCTTTTTTCTTTGATGCACTCCTCTTAGATGGAGACATCAATCCTAATCCAGGACCAACCTCCTCTATTTCTAACACACATTCTCATTCTACCTCAGCGCCTCAGTCTCTACACCAATTCCATACTCCACCACTTAAATACTTACAATTGTATTTAGCCGACTGTTTATTTCTGTTTAATTGATAACATACAAACAGACTGATTATTCACCATTTGCTATTTTTTGAACATTTTGCCCTGCTGCTTACTAGTCTTGTTTAGCTCTTTTTTCCCTCAATATCTTTTCTCACTATCACTACCTCATGCCTCAGCTATTTAGGTCTCTTCCCCCTTTCCCTCTGGCTGTTATTCTACTGCTCTGTCTACTTTTTTCTTTCCTATGCTTCCTTAGCTTCCATATCTACTACTCTGTCTGCTTCTTTCTTTCCTACCTCTCCTTAGTTTTAAATCTACCTCCCCATCTGTGTAATCCCCTTGTAGTCATGAATGCTCACTGATTGCTTTTATTTTAACCTGCCTGTTCCTCTTCCTATTTTTGGCATGTATTGTTGCTTTTGTAAAAAATCTTCAGTACTGAACTTCCCTCTACCTGTTTTGAAACTGAGAAATGCCACACTGCCATTATCCAGTCCAACAAGGTCATCAGCATATACCTTTCAGAAGCTATCTGTATGTTATATTATTACAATATTATTCTGTTTCAACACACCTTGCTATAAATTATTGCAAATTGTTTAAGCACATGTCCACACCCGAACCCCCCCCCCCCGGTTCTCACAGTTGTTCCTTAATCTCCATCATTTTTAGTTTCACTTCTTTCTTCTCTCTCCCAGACCCCCTTTCTCTCACTCTTGTCCCCCAACATTGGTGTCTCTCCACCTCCCTATTTTTTATCTTTATTACTCTCATGCATCTTCTGCACCATTCCTAGGCTAACTTAGTTTTTTTACCTACTTCTTCCAGTCACTGTACATGACCTGTACCTGCTTACTTTATTTCCTGCATCCCCACTCCTCCAACTCTATATTTTACTACCTACTTTTTTATATATCCAGATCTAAACTTGCCATTTTACTCCAACTTCCTGCTGAAATCCCTGTCCTGTCCCATCCAACCCTTTTCCCATCCTAATCTAGTTGTTGTTCTATAGCCATTTCTGGTTTCTGTAACTTGATTCTCCCTCTCTCCTATCAAATCGCCAATTCCCTGACTTACAGACATTTCTGTTTTGGTGAAACTATATCTTTCATTGATTGTTTTTGCAGTTTCCTGGCTGTCTAAGACCTGGATCTACCTGATTCGTTCATCCTTGCTATGCTCGGGCTCACGCCACTCTTCTACCCCACCCCCATTCCCACACACCCCCACTTTCATTAGATCTATACTCTCTACAGTCCTCATTCACCACACTGTATCTTCTTACACACCCAATTCCCCCTCTCCTCCAGTCAACCATTTCTCCTCCTACTTTACTTCCCTTCCTCTTTTCACACTACACCACTGCATGCACTCTCCTTCTACCAATCTACCTTATCCCTGCATTATTAACCTCCTCCTTCCTGTATTTGCTATCCAACAGAATATAACACCTTTGCTCTGTAACTGTCACCTACTATTCCTTAAGATGTCCCCTCACTATCTCGCTTCTCCTCTTACTAGCCCTGTCAAGCTCATACCACACATCACTTCACAATTTAACACCAATACCTATTCTCTCTTACAGTCATTACTCACTCTACAACCCTCACAAAATTCTAATCTCACCCTACCTATTTTCACTCTTACCCTCCAACCTCTTTATGATCACAATATATCCTAATAATCTCTTTCCACTTACATAAAACCTAGAACTCACTGTACTGTACAACTACTGTCATTTTTTTTATATACTCCTACTGAATGGAGACATTCATCCTAATCCAGGACCAATCACCTCTAATTCTAACACACATTCTCATTCTACCTCACCCCTGCAGTCTCTACCCCAATTCCATACTCCCCCACTTAAATCCCTAACTATTTTCTCTCTAAATATCCAAAGCATTGTTAACAAAACTACAGAATTGCACTCTTGGATCCAACTTAACTCCCCTCATATCTTATCCCTATCTGAAACCTAGTGAAAGCATCACACTTCTAACTCAGAAATCTTACCCCAGGCTACAACATCTATCATGTAGGCAGAACTAACAAGAGAGGTGGAGGTGTTGCAATTCTTTACCCCAACCAAATTACTCTCTCCACTCTCAACTTTCTTACCCAGTTTTGATCCTGCAGAAATTCTCATTGTAAACTGCCATCTCAACCCCCATTAGAAATTTGCCATTGTCTCCATCTATATACCCCCAGGTGACAACATTCCTATTCTTGAAAACTTTTTCTCCTGGCTGTCCCAAAACATTTCCTATGAAACCATTATACTGGGTAAAGTAAACATCAATTGGGCTTTGCTTTCCCTCCTCTTCCCCTTCTTATTACCTCAGTTTGAATGGCTTCCACCAACTCATATCTCCCCCTACCAGAATCAACAAAAACTCTGCTTCTGCATCTATTATAGACTGGATCCTTAATTCTGACCCTTGTGTCTATCATACCCCGGCATACTTCCCATCTCTCTGAGTGAACATTCCCCTGTCTATATCCATAGATACTCTCAATAGTCTCCCAAAGAACACCTTACAGAGAATGTCATAAACTGACTCATTTTGACCCAGACAAGTTTAACTCTACACTGTCCAACATCAATTGGACCCTTCTTTATCACCTCCCCATTAATGATGCTGTAACTGCATTCAATAAGATATTTCTTGACCTTCTGAACACCATGGCGTCATTTAGAAAAATCAAGGTAAAATCACACTGTGCCCCCTAGCTCAATAAGCAAACACATTCTATATGCATCCGAGGGACTCTCCCTGGAAAAAGGTTACCTAATAGATGAACAAACCATTAAAATGTTGTGTACAACATGCTCAACAACTTTTAAGCGAACGTTCATCTAAGCGAAACCTAAGAATGTCGAAACAACGAGTTTTGAAAAGTTATATTTGGCCAGTCATCAGGAAGCCAATGGCTGACATCAGAACGTTCACCCTGTCTAGCAATTCTTACAGTCCTCCACTGTGGTGCAGTCTCATCATTCACCCTGTGTTATCTTATGACAGTTCTCCACTGTGGTGCAATCTCGGAGCTGGTATATTTAAATAGGAGGGGATGGGGGTGAAGCCCCCACTTTAATTTGTTTGTTGAGTTACTTTTTTTGTGTGTTTTTTGGGGGAGGTAGTTTAATAGTGTAGAGTACATTTTAGCCATCAGCCATTGGCTTTCTGATGGCTGGCCAACTATAACTTTTCGAAACTTGTTTGTTTCGACATTCTGGGGTTTTGCTTAGATGAATGTTTGTTTAAAAGCTGTCGAGCATGTCATACTCAACATTTTAAGCATTTGTTCATCTAATATACACCCTGGAAAACTTGGGCCAAAAATAAAACCCCTCCTCTACTCCAACATTACAAACAACATAGAAACATGTGTAAAAAACTAATCATCAAAGATAAAAAAAATCATTGTTCACTTCCAGCCATTGCAACCCACATACTAACCCTAAGAAAGTATTGTCCACTGTTAATAAAATCATCTACCCTAGTACCCCTCCTACCTCCATCCCCTCCCCCCTTAATACTGCCACAGAAACTGCTACTCTATTAAAAAAATTACTTTATAGAAACTATCCAAAGACTAACTCAACATAGCCCCAAATTAATTCCTCTTCTCTGCCTTTTCCTCCCAGTCCTTCTTCCTCTAATACCTTCTCCTTTCAACCTGTTCCACTGCCTTTATCAAATCCCACTTGAACAGACTCAAACCCTCCTCTCCCTCTATTGACAATTTATCTCCCCACTTCCTTAAAATTGCTGCCAATTCTGTTGTCTACCCAGTCTCCATAATTATTAATAATTTTATTACTGAGGCTGTTATCCTTGAAATATGGAAATCCTTTTACACAATTCCTCTCCACAAGAGTGGTAACTCCAATGACCCCTCAAACTACTATCCCATTGCTATACTATCTCCACTTTCCCAACTACTAGAAAAATGCATTCATTCTCAGCTACTTCAACACTTGCTTGATAATAATCTCTTAAATCTCACCCAGCACAGCTTTCAACCTCACCACAGCACATCTACCTCTCTACTCTAATTCACCCAAGCAGTAGCAGAAGCCCAGGTTAACCATCTACTTCTTTCCTGTCTGTTCCCTGATCTCTCAAAGGCTTTGGATACTGTCTCCCACTCTAAACTGTTAACTAAACTTTCTGACCTTCACCTGTCTACCGCCCTCTATAGCCTGGTTCTCTAGTTACTTATCTAATAGACTATAATCTATATGCTGGCAAATGGTCTTTTTCACATTCCTGCCTGTCTACACTGGTGTTCCCCAAGGCTCTATTTTGGGTCCCCTTTTGTTCAATATTTTACTAACAATGTACACTCTGCTACTAACCTCTCAACTCTTCCACAATATGCTGATAACTCCACCCTTATTACCACTGCCCACAGCATCCCTGAACTCCTTTCTCTTACCCAAGACACTTTCACTTCCATCGAAACCTGGCTCACTGATAATCAATTAATAGTAAATCCTAACAAAACAAAGCTTCTACTTTTGCTCCCTAAAACCCTAGCACAACATAAATCCTCTGTCTCAATCACCTCCCTTAACAATAACATCATTAGACCTGAACCACATACTAAAATACTTGGTGTCACCATCGATGATGAACTAAAATTTGATATACATATCAATCAATGCATAAAATAAAACACCAAAAACTTGGCCTCCTGTACCATAATCATAAATTTTATTTCTCCCTCCTCCAAATCCTTCCTAGCCATGTCTCTCCTCTTACCCTGTCTTCTGTAAGCAGTCCCAGTCCTTGCTAACCTTCAGCCATCCCTTCTCAGCAAATTAGAGCAAATCTACAATAAAATAAATACATTTGCCTCCAATCTCCCATATAAAACCCACCACTGCCTTGCCCTTAAGTCTTTGCAATTGCCCGAATTCCCTAAACAACTGCTCCTTCCACAACTGCATATAATGCACTCAGTTCTTTATAACCCCACTTCCTGCTCCTCTATCTCTAATATTGTATCACAATACAACCTCCGATGTCAGCTTCGTACATCTGACAAACATCTCCTGGACATCTATAAACCAACAAAAAAATGCTAGGAAGTCACTATACAAATACTCAGTAGCTCACTCCTGGAACTCCCTTCCTCATAATATAAGAAGTATCCCCAACAAGGCCCAATTCAAACTTTAACTTAAACACTACCTATAAAACACCTGATCCTGTCCATGTCAAGCTCCTGTCTGATTCTACTTACCCTAGTCCTAAATTCTGCATTCTTACTCTCGTAATTTTTTTCTCTCGTCAGTTCTTTTTCCTCTGCCTAGCTCTAATACTGCAACATATCAACACCCAGTTCTTGTAAATACATTCTTGCATCCAAATTATCTTGTTGTATATATATATATATATATATATATATATATATATATATATATATATATATATATATATATAAACTTGCACAAAACTGTTTATTTAATTAACATTTTTTTGTTGTATAAATTCTTGCTGTATACAATTTGAGATGTAAATGTTTGTCTTGAAAGACTGTAACTGGAGCTTTTCTCCTTGGGTGTGCACTGAAAATGGGCCTTTGCCTCAGTTGGACCAACCTGGTTAACAAATGTCAATAAATAAATAAATAATAAAAATAGTGTAAATAAAGTAATATGGATCACATATAGGATTACCACTGTAAGTAACTGTTTGGACAAAAGCAAGCCGGTTCAAATCAAGGATACAGCTTGTTTGCAAAGCAAAATGTTGTGTGTGTGTGTGTGTGTGTGTGTGTGTGTGTGTGTGTATCTATCTGTATTTGTGTGTGTGTGTGTGTGTGTGTGTGTGTGTGTGTGTGTGTGTGTGCGGCTATTAGTTGACAAGAATACACTGGGCATTGCTTTAGCACCTTCATTTTAACTCATCAGCTTGAAACTCAGGGAGAAGATGTTAGAACAGAAAAATCACTGCAGATAAAATTTTTATATGTTTGCAGGTAGTAATACCCTGAGTTGCCTTCCCTTTTATTTGAATCTGTGAGATTATGATGACAGCATGTTTTAGTAAGGAATTGGGGAGGGGGTTGCTTCCAACATAGGAGGTGCAAGCACATTTTTTATCAGTTTGAGTTCCTGAGGTGGGTTATGCTGGAGAGGTAAGTCATCATTGAGTTGAGACTCACTGAAGTGTAAGGGAACTTATTTGTTCATGCTTCTGAATAACAAAGAAAATATCTTATTTATGTCTAAATAGCATTATTAGGAGCTCATATCCTCATTTTGAAATGTGTTGCGGTGCATATGATGAATATGTTATACAGAATTTGAAGAGCTCTTTCAATAACAACAGATGTTTAAGCAGTTTAGAAGATTTTTGCTGTTGATCATAAAAAAGTATATGAGGAAATAAAAGATGGATTCATACATGTTAAGTCTTTAAAACACACTGAAGACATAAGTACAAAAGAATCACATGATTTTCACTCAATCTTAGATGTATATTCCCTGTTTATACAAGTATACCATACCTTTGATGCAACATTGCAGTAATTACAGGTTACTCCAACAGCTCTTTATTGTACACCTCTTTCCCTAATAGCCCTTCCAACATCAGGCTGTAAAGTCCACACCTGTAGACCTCACTCAACTAGGTTTTAATTCCAACTGCATCAAATGATCTCACCTTAGGTGAAATCCAGGAAATGCCCTATCTGGGCAGTTCATCTCCAGGAAGTATGGATCTTTTGGCAGCTCACGTGCTCTATCCCATGATGTTTTGGTTCCCTATTATATGATCGAAGACACATTCTTTCGAATGCATCTTGATCAAACTTGAAAGCACGAAACGGCAAAATACTGAAATGGCATATAAGCAAATTCTTTCCCTGGGAAAGAAATTGCTTGGCCGCCTTTGTTATTTTGCCATTTTCATCACTGTAGTGCGATCTCGGAGTTGGTATATTTAAGTAGGGGGGTGTGGGGGACAAAGTCGCTCACTTTATGTAATGTTTTAAAGTTTTTTTTTTCTTTTTTGGAACAGTGATTTTTTTTTTTCCCTGAGAAAAAAATCGCTGTTCTAAGTTCTTGGGATTGTAAGCTTTCGCTTACATGGGGTCGATAAATCAGCGTTCGCTTTTTTAAGTGTTTGCTGATTTAATATAGACTCGATGTTTTTTTTAAATGAATAATTAACTTCCTCTTTTTGTTTCCATGTTTAAAATCTTTTATACAAAAGTACTTGGCAATCATTACTCTTGCCGCCATGGTACGGTGGTAGTGTTGTTACCTCACAGCAAGAGGTTCTCCCATTCGATTCTCGGCTTGGCTTGGGGGTGCCTTCTTTGTGGAGTCTGCATGTCCTCCCCATGGTTGGGTAGCATTCGAATGACATGCGTGTGTAAATGGGCATGTCTTCAAAGAAGGTTGGGCATCAAGCTGGCACCTCGGCGTTTCGTAAAAAATCTACTGCCAATCATTAGCAGACCGGAGTTCCGCTGTGGTGACTCCTTACCGGGAAAAAGCCGAAAGACAAACAACAACTCTGTCTAATAAAAGTAATTGCTTACCAATTTTGGATTGAATTTCAAGACACAGAAATCACATTTAAAATCATATCTCAGTCTTACAGGTTCATAGGTATATACAAAACTAACTAGAACATGTTAAGAACTGTTTTAGGGATATGGGTAATATACCAACAAGATGTCACATTTTCTACTGATTAGATAACTTGATCTAGTTTAAGCAGAAAAATGTAGTGATGATTTCTGTGAAGTAGCTTAACAGCAAAGCTGGTATTCATTGTGTATATAATGATGAAATCATGCTTACCACAAAATCTAGTGAGAGGTGAATAGGTGTGTTGGTGTCCCAGAAAAGTGGCTGCAAAAGCATTACAGCAAAGTCCTTTATTTTAGAGTTAAAAGACAGAAAATCTTACATTCTTCTCAGTGGTATAGCTAAAATGTTTGCAAGGGTTATATGCTGCTCAACAATATAGCAAATACATTTTGAGTGCAAAGTTGAAATGATGCTCCCATCTTTTAGAGATAGTGTTTTTCTAAGCCCTGTTACAGACAGATGTATGTCTATTCATTGAGTAAGTCTAAGACACAGATTAATAGTCACTAGCAAATAATAAGGAAGAGAGTGTGTGGATGAAAGCAGAGTCATCCGCATAGCAGAATAGCTCAATTCCAACAGTGTGTTCCTAAATCTAGTTTGCAAAGATTGAAATAGTAAGGTGTAAAAGGGAAACTACTGAGGGACTCCTTCATTTAGGTTTTTGGTAGACTGAGGGTATACTGACACTCTAAGATCTTGAATGTCATTATTTTGTGGTCTGAGAATTAAGACAATTAATGAAGTATCTGGAGTAAATATTTTGTTAAATGGAATAAATGAGCAAAAATTTTTCAGAAAAAAATAAGTCCAAAAATATAATTGTCTTTGGGTCAGTATATTATCAGACAGTAGGATATGATAGATCATTAGAACAATAACCCAAACTTTCAGGTAAGAGTTTCAATTTCTTTTGTGTATAAGGAAGTAAGGTTTGGCTGAAATATCTGAGAACTTCGATTCATGTCTATGTAACTGATGTTATATTTTACATTTTGCACTTGCAAACACATATTTAATGAGCAAGAAATACCATTTCTCTACCAACTATCACTAGGAAGCAAGTCCTCACTGCAGGCAAAAAATGTACAGGATATGTTGGAGGGACAGGTATGTATCTAAAATATTACCCCTTCTCTTGAATTATTTTTCCATCCATGTGAAGCAATGCACATCCCTTATCCAAACCCTTCACCCTATTTAAATGTAAATCAGACCAATGAATGGAAAATGGCAAATGTACCTGTGGCACATATGTCCCTAATGGAGAGGGTCAGCCTGAGAATGCTTAATGTGAGCAAACCTGTATCATAACTGTAAAATTCCTTGGGGGTATTGATACCTGTCAGCAATATTTTGGTAAAATAAAGTGACTCTTATGCTGAAAGCATAGGAACCACCTATGTGAAAGTTAAGCAGGGTCTAGTAGTAGGCACACAAAACTTGCAATGGCAGTTTATCAATACTGCATGTGAAAAATATATACAAATGTATGCTACAGAACTTAATACACAACAGATTGATTTTCAAGGTGCATGCTGGTAAACAATGCAATTTTATGTAATAAACTCTCTGTGTCCTTTGTTGCCATTGAAAGACCTTGGATTGCATAACTCATCTATGATAACTCGGAAAAAAAAGTTAAGTGAATGAAGCAGAATGAGTAGTATTTTCATTTGGGTTTTGGCACAGACCTCTGGCTGTAGAAAAAAGTGCAACAAGCTCTGTATGAATATGTAACTGCCACATTCAATAATGCCTACCTTAAATCTAAATCAAATGTCCTATGCTATTTCTTAAAAATACTCATGTTGCAAAAGATGACCATTAAGTAAAACAATTAACATAAAATTTAAAACACAGTTCTCTTGTCTCTTACAAAGATTAAATAACTTCCAATTTAATTTTCAACTCAGCAACAAATAAACGCTTCCACTATAAAACATCAAACAGCAAAACTTCAAGCATCAGAAAAAAACTGAAGCCTAATCCCTGAAATATATAAGGGTGAAAAATTAAAATGCACATGTATTTGAAGATGACACATTCTCCAAAGAGTGGTTAGGCCCCCCATACCTCCTAGAGTATATATTCCAATTCCATGGCGGGGTCAAATAAAAAGAAAGGAAACATCTCCAAAACAAATAAAGTGATTCACTGCCTATTCACACATTGAAATTGCACTGACAATGATTTTGTTTGGAAAGCAGTCACTGTTGTGCTCCTCAGCATCCTTTGCTACAGGCAGTTCACACAGAGAATTTCACTGCATCTACCTGTAGAGCACCAAAATAATTACAATAAAAAGCATCAGTTTCAACAAGGAAAAATCTTCACCTTACATCAACTGCTTAAATAGAAGCAAAAATGTGTAATGCCATTGTAAATGTCAATGAAGAACAAAATTCACTAAATCACCACTGAGAAAAAGACTTGAATAAGAGGCATGGGCATATGCATATGCCTCAGACCATTCTTTTAAGATAAATGACAGAAACCTCTATCACCCTTCTGCCTGATGAGAGCAGTTGACATGTGAGGGACTCAGGACATTACTATACCATTTAAGGGGCAAGAACATAGCAAGTTTAGGTATTTTTGCCAAGAAATATAAACTGAAAAGGCTTATTGTCTAGTATTTGACTCACTTGTGCTCACCTAACACCAGTGTGATCATAAATTAACAAAACCTTCTAAATGGTGTTCACATACATGAGAAAAACTCAAAGGAAAAAAGTGATTTTTCAGGGATCAAACGCCATTGTATCCCATGGCACGCACAGACAACATAACCTAGTACTGACAAAATGCAGTTTTCCACCATTGAGGGTAGGGAGTAGTTTTCTTAAGGAAGAACAAAATACAAAAATGGAAAATGCCAGTTTGAATTGTGTTTTCTTTTCATTTAATAAGATTGCAGAGATCTATAACATGGATCTTACATTACAAGTTTAAACAACAGTCTATTTTATTAATTTATCTACCAACAGAAAAAGTAATCATTCCTGTACAATTATTTTCCCTTTATATAGGGTGTATTTCATTTCTTTGAATGACATTTTATTATATTTAAATAGCACTTGTCCACTCAATTTTATTCAAATATCCATTGAGATTGGCATTCAGTGAGGAAAAGAGAGATTTTCATTTCCCCACTGTTGTACAGTATTAGAGCTGGTGTGTTTATATGTATGTGTGTGTGTATATATATATATATATATATATATATATATATATATATATATATATAAATATAATATTTATACACACACACACACACACACACACACACACACACACACACACACACACACACACACACACACATACATATATAACGGGCTACTAGTCTGGATATGCACACCTTCAGACTCATAGCCAAGCATAACGCATCTGAGATACTTCAGGTACAACTAACATTGGGCAAGATGGCGATTCAGGTTGTAGCCTGCTATAGGTCCCCAACCATGTCCCAAGACTCTCACTCCATGTTCCTAAACACCCTGTAAACTATTAGAGTCCAGCCCATCACTCTCATACTAGGTGACTTCAACTACCTCTCAATCAACTGGGAAAACTACTCATGCACCAAAACACTGGTCCAGCTCTTCCGGGAATTCATCAGATCCAATGCCCTGAACTAGCTCATTCTTATCCCACTAGAGGAAGCAACATCCTTGACCTGATTATTACTAACATGGGAAACCGTTACTCTACACCAATAGTCAATTCCTCCCTGGTTAGATCCGACCACAAACTAATCACCATGGAAATCCACATCTCACCCACAACCCCACACCCCCTGCAGGTAACCACCATGAAAAACTTCTCCAAAGTTGACTTTGGGCTCCTAAAAACAGAGGTGGCTAACTTCACGGCACCCGTGTCAATGGAAAATAGATGCATGACTGCTGAATGTTATACCAATGCACTGCACAAACACATACATAAATGCATGGAACTAGTAATACCCAACAGAACCAAGATGCTCTCCTCCAAAAAATGGAAGCCAATTTGGTAGTCCCCTGCAGTTAATAAACTCTGCAATAGAAGGAAAAAACTGTTGCAGAAAAAGGTGAAGTCCCAAGACTGGAAAAACTCCCTTATTAGGCTCAACAAAAAGTTGAGATCCCTCATCAAAACTTCTAAAGCCAGCTGTGAAGGAAGAATTGTGCCAGAGACTAAAAGCAATCACAAAGCCTTCTAAAGTTATATCAAAAATCCCCACACCATTATCCAGATTTGCTCTGAGTTACTGCACAATGATATCTCCTATACTGAGTCAACAGATATTGCCAACATACTGGCCAACAGATTCAGTGCTAAATTTACCCCTGTCTCCCCCTGTAAAGGCCCAGTCACAATACTGGAGGAATGCCAGGCACCCAGCATTACTGAAGCACAGGTTAAAGCTGCATTGTCCAAGGCCAAGAATACAGCTTCCATGGAACCCATCAATATCCCTGAATGTGTTCTACATGAACTACAAAGTGAACTGGCACCACATCTGGGTGCTCTGTTTGATCACAGCCTCTCCTCAGGCTTTGTCTCTACCGAATGGCACACTGCTACAGTCATCTCTCTCCATAAAGAGGGAATGACTACAGACCCTGGAAATTATTGCCCCATTAGCCTGACAAGTCTGATATGTAAGGCTATGGAGCACGTCATCATGGACCTAATTAACAAGGATATATGGAATCTCCAAACTCTAGAACCCACGCAGTTTGGTTTTGTGAAAGGTAGATCATGCCTGCTCAACCTGGTTGACTTCTTTGAGTTACTCACCAGAGCTGTGGATGAGGGGAAGGCAGTTCATACAGCCTACCTCAATCTGGCCAAGGCCATTGACACCATTCCCCACTCAGGAATTATTGATAAATTCAGCAAGCTAGGTACCAACCCCTATATCACTAGGTGGGTTGCAAACTGGCTCACAGATAGAACCCACAGTGTAAAAGTAGCAGACTCAAAGTCAGACTGCCGACCACTCATGAGTGGATTCCCACAGGGATCAGTCCTGGATCCTCTCTTGTTTGGCATCTACTTCTCAGAAGTCAAGGCCAACATGGAGGGACTCTGGCTGACCAAGTTCACAGATGACTGCAAGCTGGGAGCCATTATTAACTCCCCAAGTGATGGGGAGCAGCACTAGATTCATTTCTCTGATATATTAATACAACCACTTCTTCTTTGACATTCACACAACAAGTGGACAGTAAGGAGATTCATTTTTTGGATATCAAGTTGAATAAGGATAGGGACAATAAAAGATTCATAGCAAATATTTACAGAAAACTGACCTATTCAAATTCATTCTTGTATTTTCCTAGTGCGCACCCGGCAATTAATAAGAAATCAGTAGTTAAGGGACAGCCTGTCCAGGTAGCAAGGATGGTTAGCTTGGAAAATAACTTTGAAATAGAGTGCAATAATTTGATTGACATGTTTAAATAGAGAGGCTATCCCAATCATATTTTTAGGGAATTGTACAATTAAAGCAAAAAGATCAAATTGTCATTTTGCACCTATTTTATCATATAATAACAACCCAATACCTTTAGATGTGAGTAAACACCGCCTGAACAATGCAGTACTGTTTATAACAACATTTTACTCGCATTTTTATGAAATCAAGGCTATTATGATGAAAAACTGGACACTTATGGATGAGGATTTGAACATCAGAACAAAATGTTTCATGGTTTCAAAATCGTGACAAGAAGAGCAAGTAACTTTAAAAACGTTTTGGAGAATGGTAAGACAAGCTGTACGGCCAATAAATCAGTGGGTATTATGAATAGATGTGGAGTGTGCAATTATTGTAGACATATACATCAAGGTCAATACATACAGATAAAGATGAAAACACCATACCACAGCTGTAAAAATCTCAGATAAATCCAGGATTTAATAAAAGGTAAGCGCTTTCACATTAATTTCTTGCTTCTTCAGACCATACATAACGAGGAAGATAAAAACAACTCCCATTAAATAAAATACATCAAGACAGTTAACCAATGAAGGCCAACGAACAATTAAAAACAAATAAGAAAAAATCAATTACTATTTAACAAGCCTACACTCATTCAGCACAGGTTTAATTGGGGTCCTACCATTGATACCAGGTAATTTCTCAGCTTGTAAGCGAATAATCCAGTCAAGCTCTTGTCCTTCAGTATAATTCCTAAAATCACCACCACACACACTACCTCTCACCATCTCTACAACCCTAAACCCAAAAGTATGGTTGATACCATAATTGGCACAATGTTTAGCCAAAGCACTGTGCATGTCTTATCTACTGAGGCTATACAGATGTTCCCTTATCCGCTCCATAAGGGACCGATTAGTTTTTCCCTATGTAAAAACAACTACAAATTCTACACCTAGCCAGATAAACAAGGTCCCTACTCCTACAGTTGGCATTTACTTTAAATTTAAACACTTCACCAGTAGAAGAATGAGTGAAATCTTCACTCATGTCTATATAAGAGCAGTATCTACAATGCATACATCTCATGGTGCCAGTATAAACAATATTAGTACCTACTTGAGGTCTATTTTTATAGCATAATTGTCGTTTAAGACTCTTCTTATTTTTAAAAGTAAAACTGGGTGTAACCCCTACTATATCTTTTAATGTTGCATCTAAACGCAAAATAGACCAATTATCCTTGATAACATCTAAAACACTACTCACATCACTGGTGTAGTATAAAGAGACAGAAACATCATTACGTGTATGCATTCGTCCAGTACCACTACTATCAAAATCAGCCAAACTAGACTGATCAGAATATAAGGGTTGAGCCCTATCATCCTGCTGTCGAGTACTCTCATCCAATGCTTTATCAACTTCAGATCTCTTGTAACCTCTATATAAAAAATCCTCACTCAACCTAGCTGTATCATGAAAAAACAGCTCATCTCTATTATTAAGTTGAGAGATACGCATGCCTTGGCCTTTAACAACATTCCTAAATATGTGGCAAGGATTCATACTACTGTGGTGCAACATGCTTTTCTTCCTACGATCTTTTCTAAACAGAGTGGTAATAAGTTTACCTTGGTTGTCAACCAAAAGTTTGACATCCAAATAATCAATTTCTTGAGATGAATACCTGTGAGTAAATCTCAAGAAAGGAACAGTTCTATTCACATAGCCAATATATTCTAACAAGCTAGTCTCACTACCATGCCAAACCAAAAAAAGGTCATCCACGACCTCTTATAAACTTTTATATGATTCATATATATAGAATGCAAAACATGTTCAATCACACACTGAGCCACACCACAGTAGTATGCATCCTTCATTCTTATGCATCGCCTGGACTTATTGATCTTTGCAGTATTAACAGCATCTTAAAATTGAAAGCTTTAAGTAGATAAATGGTTGCTTTGGTAATGACAATAAGTTTTGTTTAAAATGAATACTTTATGTATACATATTTAATTTAATATCTTAGATACTTTATAACAATGTTTACATTATATAGTAGCATATATTGTTTGCATTTGGTGTATTTGGAATGTTTAGTAATATATATGAATATTCATTAACTCATGAATAATGGGACATGAAATGGGGGAAATAGCATAACATTTAGGTTTGTGATGTCATTTCCTATAGTTGAAAAAGGGCGCCAACTTTTAAACTATTTAACTGTTGTGAATTTGTTATACTGATTTTGTCTGATGAAGTTTACTAATACAGTAAATGAAAAGTGCTTAACATAAGATACGACTCTTTCATTATTCCATAGCCAATATTGTATTTGTCTGTAGCTGTTACGGTGGTAATTTGGAGTGTGGAAGACTGCCTAAAAAAGGCACTATAGGGTTAGCAAGAGCCTTGGCCAGTATCCGGAAGTCCAGGGGTGCAGATGCAGGCCATCTCTGGCAAAGCATCGAGGTCTGTCAATCATGTCATCCCAGGCAGACAGATACTCGATCCCCTTAGATTGACACCAAAAACATTGCCAATTGTTGAAATCAATCATTTTCTGCTTGTACTTTGGTATCATTCTGGGTGATGGTAGGATCCTGCGCAGGGCTATTGTCATACCTGCTTGGGCTACATAATCCAAGAGCTCCTCCATGTCTCTTTTCATGTAATCCAGGGAAGTATGTCTCAGGTCATTCACACCCACATGTAAAATGACAGAGTCATAGTTGTACCTGTTTTTGAGGGACCTGAGTGAGTGCGTTATCTGGCAGATCCTGGTGCCTGACAGGCAGCTGACTGTTACTTTCTCCTTATTCAACCTAGTGAGTGGGACATCAGTGTGCCTCACTATTGAGTCACCTATGACTAGTGTGCTGGGCATGCTGTTTTGCCTTAGGGGCTTTGGTTGAGTGACACACTGTTTAGGAGAGTTATGTGTCTCATGATTAGTGTTGTGTTGTGGTGGTCGAGTGTGTTTCTGCCTTGGAGGTCTCTGATGTCTGGGTAGATTTTTATTGAGAACCTCCGTGAAGGTGGTTGTGTGGTTTGTGTTTTTATGTGAAGGCAGTGCTAGTGTGTGTTCTGGAGGGCTATGTGTTCCATGCGGTATGGTGCAAGTGTCGACCTTCTCCTCTTGACCAGCTATTCTGGTCTTGGCTGGAGAGTGGGTGGCTTCCAATTTGGATATATAAGTGCATCTCTCACAAGTCTGAGTGTTGGGAGGTAAGAGGAAAGGGTTGTCAGTGTACATGAGGCAGTTGCTACATTGCCTCAGGATGCCCAGGTTCACCAGGTTAATAGGAAAAAAGCACAGGGAACTGACCTTTAGACATGCTTGGAGGGGTGAGCATTAATAAATACTTGAGCTGTTTCCTTCTAGAACGTTTAGTGCCGGTAGCACTTTTGTGTGCTACAATAATTGCTATAAGAACTCTGGTAAAGTGCTAAACTAATAAGCTAGTAAAAGTGCAGGAGAGGAGAGAACTAGCATATTTAAGGGAAAAAATGAAGAGCAGATGTTGGCACCGGTCAGAAGCTTACAAACAGTCCTGGAAACAGCACATCCTTGTCTGGACTAGATTAGTTGTAGGAAAGGTGGGAAACAAGCAGAGATGTGCACTTTTAAACCAGAAAATTGAAAGAGATGGAAAAAACTGTCCAACCAGCCAATAAGCTACAATTTCTGGGCCAGAAACCACTCCTCTTGTGGTAGATAGGCTACCTAGTGCTTACCACTCCCACTGATAAGCTAGAAGGCTTCCCTCCAACACAGAAAGGCTTAGGAGGCTCAGAAGCTTACAAACAGTCCTGGATACAATAAATCTGTACCTGGACTAGACTATTTACAGGAAAGGTGGGAAACAAGCACAAATGCGGACTTTTAAACCAGAACGTTGAAAGAGATGGAAAAACTACCATGAGAGAATCAGTTCCAGTTCTATAGTGTAATTACATCTCACAAAAGATATTTGTTTGTTTTAGAAATAAGTGGTTATTAGTATACATGAAGCAATTACTACATTGCCTCAGGATGCCCATGTCTATCATGCTTGCCAGAGAAATGATGGGAAGCTGCCCATACATTATAGCAGGTTTTTACCATATGTACTATTATTGAAGGAAGTGGGTTGGTAAGATCAATTTCTGCATTAGGACTAACAAAGGGCTTTATTCTTTTGAAGGCTGGGGATGATAAGTGTGAAAACACTGCTCAGTGCGCAGCTGAGTTGACTGTATTGCATCAGGAAAGCTTTGGGGATTTCCAATGACAGATGTCTATGGGAAAATTGTGTTTTATGGTGTTTGCATCTGTACAGGACACCAATAACCCCTGCTGCACGGTGCACAACAACATGTAAACACAAGGCTTAAAATCAGTTGAAAATAAACACTTTTAAGATAATCTACCAATAGGAAAGCACACAATGAACCTTACTCCAGCAATCCTCAATTCAGACAAGGCTGGGTCTATACTTTCTGCCACAATGGTACAGGGGGAGCCCTTCTTAATGTAAGATGGCTGGATTAGTGCTCAAGTGCTTCAATAACAGGCTAGATTC
This sequence comes from Protopterus annectens, assembly GCF_019279795.1. Taxonomy (NCBI): domain Eukaryota; kingdom Metazoa; phylum Chordata; order Ceratodontiformes; family Protopteridae; genus Protopterus; species Protopterus annectens. Next base: position 464,656,215 of record NC_056743.1, on the reverse strand, counting down.
AACAGATCTGAATCTAGACTATGCTATCTGGGCTAACAGTGCTGTTGAAAGTGCAGGGAATTATGTGGTTACAAACTGTAAAAAGCAGAAATAATGCAGCAATAAGATAAAATACAGTTTAAAATGTGTAGTAGAATCACAAAATATACATATTTTCTTGTGTTTAGCTTTGGATGCCTTGGATATTAGTAGAAACACTCTGGACCTTTGGCAAAGATGCCAAACATAGAGCAGCTCCACTTAATTTTACTTTTTCATTGTTTTGCCTTTCACAGCTGTCCTTCTGAATAAAAGCCAGACAGTCACACACTTGTAATCACAAAAATGAGTGATCACTAGTCCTTCAAAAAAAAGCCTGACTTCGTTTGAAAATGAGCAGGCACTACATAGAATTTATAATGTGTAAGATATTCTCTCCTGGTAAATAAAGCTGGCACAGAATTTTCCATCTGCGGCAAACATCACAGCTCAAAAATAAAGCATTGGAAGTACTCCACAGTGGCAGGATTCAGCAAGTTAAGTAATTTCTTCAATATACTAAAAGTATTTGCAAGGTTGTGGATTGATTCTAAGCTCAGTAGCTGTTACGCTGGTGGGGCAAAAACAGAGTTGTATGTTAATGTCCTCCAATAGTGACCCAATGCAAATGCTAGTAAAGATAAATCAGTTAATGACCTGTCTCTGGGAAGATAAGAAGAACAAAGTGGTTATGATAAGAGATGTTTGTCTGCCTCTGACATACTGGAGTATTGAGCCATCAAGGGCAGGAATAAAAAAAAATAAAAACAGATGGCAAAAGATGTTCATCCTTGAGAAGTTCAGGCAGAAGGTGACTGTTAAAATGAGGAAGGAAGGAAGGAATTATCTTGTTATATCTCTGAAAAGTGGCAGATGGTAGACCATTTATAAGTCAGGACTCCGCTGGCAAAAAGTGACAAGGAAATAAACTTGTCCTGGTGACAGACTGGAGTCAAGGAACAATCTTGGTAACTATGAAAAGGTGCAGAAGCTATCAGATGAGGATAACTGGACATAGGTAAATGGAAAAAAAAGCAAAGGATTGAATTGACTCTGGAATATAGTATGCATACCTGTTTGGAGCACAATGTTAAAAGGTACTGAAATCAAATGGAAAACCAAAGAAAAGGATGCAGCCAGTATGAGTAACTAACTAGGAAGCTGAAATTATTATTAAGAGCAAAGAAAGAAAACTATAGGAAATGTAGACAAGGAGGAAGGACCAGATGGGTAATTATACTGCGACATATCTGTCAGGTACCTTTGATTCTCTAGAATGTCCTTGATTTGCACAAACATCTTATTCTATTTTCTGGTTGTAACCTGCCCATTTGTGCGTGATGAATTCACATATAGACATGGGGTCCTGTTATGACTTTTCTGTGGACATGCACATTCTACATTGCCTAATGAAAGCAAGCAGTCCACCACAGCTTAGTAGAACCATCCTGTGCACTGCATGCTATAAACCTCTTCCCCCTTTAGGTTTCAGCACGGCATCAGGAAGGACAGCATCTCTCCAGCCTGATAGCTGAACCACTATTGACAACTCGGTCTCATCCTCCTTCATTATCTGTGGCAACATACAGTTAACAGGCACAGGAAGAAAATGGAAAGGTGGGTGGACAAGCAGTTATAGGGCAGACTTCACAGAGTACAAATGGATGACTATCAACTAAAAGTGTTGATAACTAGTTCCACGCAGCAACTTGTCCATGGTGAAGTCCTATTTAAATTGTTCCTCTGTAACCTCCCACAGAACATGGAAACATTGATGAATCTCTTGGTTTATGATAATAAAGTCTAGATAGAATGGGAGATTTGTACCTTATGGAAGGTAGAGCAAATGATGTGAAGAGGCTAGTCTCATGGCCTGTACTAAGAGGTTAAAGCTCTTCCTTAACTAATCCTAGCACATGATGATGCAGCTGGGATGTAACTAGGGAAAAATAACCAAAGGGTCCAATATGCACTTTCTGATGTTTAGTTGGGGAAGAGGGGTGTGGTGACTTGAAGAATCCAGAGCAGAAGAATGAATATTATTATTACAGAAGGTATGATATATTTTTTATTTAAGTGGCTACTTTTGTTGCTGCCTATGCCTGCTTACCATAGAACCATAACCATAAATATAGATTATGACCAACAGAAACATTTTGATAGCTGTAGCCATTCACTTCCTACTATTGTGTATACAATATTGAAGCAAAATGGATATCACCAAGCAATTGCCGAGGTGGAGAGTATTTAATAAGCCTTAACAGTTTCTCCATGTGCATTCCTATTTAAGTCCCACTGGGTGAGACATTCAGTAAACATAGTGATGGTGTGTCACTCCTTCACTCAGTGATATATTCCTTTAGGTAGCCCTGCTTCCTTTGAATGAAAGCCTATCCTGACAGGACAGTAGTTTTTACTGAAGTTACACTGATGGGGTCAGTCCGTTCATACATCTGACTCAGTTTCATGCCAGAATGTGGCAAAGAGCTGTGATCACTCCCCTCACCCATTCAGCTCATCCACGGGGTTCACTGCTTCTCAAAGCCAAAGTCATCTTGGTTATAGTCAAGTATTTATTCCAGTGGTCAATGCAGCCATCTAGCAATGAGGTGCAACAGGGACAAGCTTAACAGCTTAATGTTAAGCTGTATCTTCAAGCCTGTGGAATTTAGGGGTAGTAAGTAATAATGCCCTCTTTCTGGCCTTGAGTTTATTCCTTGATGCCATGCAGGTAAAAGACATCACACTGCAGAACAGACAATGGCTATGTAGACTAAGTAGGGTGTGAAGAAGAGTAATACATAAAGAGGACTAAGGAAATTTCTTTCTCTAAAAAAAGAAGGGAGTTTTGTGAAAGTACATGGATATACAAAGGATTAAGATGGATGTATAATGGATTAGGCTGGATGACGGAACAGGTATGGTATGAGGGACATGAATACCAGATTAAGTTAACTTTGTTCAGCCTGAGTATGAGGAATTGTTTTTCTTTGTGATAGATGCAGAGAGGTAGAATGATATGGCAGTATTTGCAATAGATGCTGATGCAAATGGGACATAATAAAAGACTGGAATATCGGGGAAGAGGGAATGCCAACCTATCTTTCCCCAACTTTTGCTAACATCTGGGCAAAAACAAACAGATTCACAGCCTATTTCTTCCTGGATTTTATGATTTAATGATTCTGTTCTCAGTTATACAACTGAATGTAGAAGGCTAGGTACTCTTACTGCATATATTCTAGAAGCATCAACAGCAGCAACCTCCTCCTCCATTAGTTCCCAGGACCCAAGTGCTCTATATCAATAGAAAACTCCATAGCTTGCACACTAATTGTCCTACATGTCATATCCAGTATGTTATTATGTTATGATCCTCATCATTTTAACCTTGTTTAGTGAGATAATTCTGTTAGCTTGCCTTGTGCCTATTGTTCTTAATATAACCACGTTATTGTTAATTTGATGTCTTTTGTGTGTGTTTTATGTTGTCTTCTTCTTCTTTCGGCTGTTCCATTAGGGGTTGCCACAGCGGATCATCTGTTTCCATTTCTTCCTGTCCTCTGCATCTTGCTGTGTCACACCAGCCACCTGCATGTCCTCTCTCACTACATCCATAAACCTTAACTTAGGCCTTCCTCTTTTCCTGTTACCTGGCAGCTTCATAATTAGCATCTTTTTCCCAATATACTCTGCATCCCTCCTCAGCACATGTCCAAATCAATGTAATTTTGCTTCTCTGGCTTTGTCTCCAAACCTTCCAAACTGGGCAGACCCTCTAATATGCTTATTCCTAATCCTGTCCACCCTTGTCACACCGAGTGCAAATCTTAGCATCTTTAAATCTGCCACGTCCAGCTCTGACTCCTGCCTTTTTGTCAATGCCACTGTCTCCAACCCATATAATATAGCTGGTCTCACTACCCTCTTGTAGACCTTCCCTTTCACTCTTACTGGTACTCATCTGTCACAAATCACTCCTGACGCTCTTCTCCACCCACTCCATCCTGCCTGTACTCTTTTCTTCGCCTCTCTTCCACACTCACCATTACTCTGAACTGTTGATCCCAAGTATTTAAACTCATTTACGGTGTAATATTGCAAATAGGCTTATTCTAAGTGCATAAAGTTGAAGATAAAGACATGTTTGTTACTGACATTTTTTGCATTGTATTTAAGTATTTAAGAGGTTATGACTCAACACAGTAAAAAAAAAACTGTAAAACTGTGGCTAGACCCTACTAAGCCTAAGATCCTAGAACACACAAGGCAGAGGATATTATAAACTTCTACAGAATGAAAATTGGCTCAACATTGTTTAGTCATCCTTCCAAATTCTTAAGCAGAGTGTTGTAACTTTTATTATTAAACTGAGCTACTATTGACTCAGGAAGATGGTAACTTACATTTAATGTCACATCTAAAGGCTCATACCCAACACTTGCAAAGGCCCTTTTCATCCTTACATGTATTCTGGTGTACCAAAAGAAAAGCATACCAAAAAGACTGGAGACTAGAAGAAAAACACAGTTTTATTGCAGGCTTGACAAAAATATGAGCATAATATAACCAGTAAATATTCAATATTGTGCAGTGTGCACTGAATTTTGATAGCATTTTATATGTGCTCATTGTAACTAATTAAGTTCTACTTGTTAATTTTGAAGCCAGCACTTTCGCTAAAAATCCCTGGTGATTTAGAATAGCAGCATTAAGTTATTTGAATATGTGTATAACTTGCTACGCAAAAGTGTAAAATAATTTATACATGTACAAACCCTGGATAGTCTGGGCCTTTTCCTTTTGCCCCCACCCAACTACTGCCCTATTCTGAGTGACCTCATGTGCTAATATACTCAATCTTTATTTGACAAGTCAACTAATTAGAAAGCTGAATACAAACAGAAATTTCATAAGTGCCTCATTTAAATTGCTTTCAGATTTGAATTTTCCACTCTGCCTTTATTTCTTGAGAAGTGGAAGTCACTGGTTCACTTCTTGGGACAGAGAGTCAGAGTCCCACAGTTATAATAACTATGTGTTTATTTAATAATTCGGAAAACTAATTTACCTTAAATAGAACATAACCACAAACAGCTGAATCAGCAGCATAGGGGCAATGGGAAAATCAAAATGACTGGTTTAAGATTGCACAGGTCTGCTTTCATCTACAATATTGGGAGTATTCTTTGTTCAGAGTGATAGAAGTGCTCCGTCCTGACTGAGGGAGAGAAATTAATTTTCTGAGGGAAACAAGGCACCTGAGACACTTATGTTAGAAATGTGTTTTATAAATCTTGCAAGAAACTGAAATAATACAGAGATAGATTTCATAATTTTACCTGAGCTGAATACTCAAAGCATATATAATGAAAACACTTGAATCTAATAAAAACTTTGTGTGTGTGTGTACATGCATGTGTGTGTGTGTGTGTGTGTGTGTGTGTGTGTGCAAGACAGAGAGTGAGACAATGAGAGAGAGAAAGAAAGAGGCATTCAGTCAAGGCTAGGAACAAACAGAGAGCAAGAAAGAAAGTTAAATGTTTTGCCTTCCTAGTTATCAATCCACTAAAATTACCTTAATTTGGATATTCAGTTCATGATACTAATATTCTTTGATTTTTTTAGTACAAAATGCATATTCTTACTTTCTATATAAGTGTTGTATTTTATCCAGGAGACACTTGAATATGAATCATAATGCATTTTCAAATTTATTGCAGATTTATGGCATGGTATAGCTAAATTCCTTGTTTCGAAATTTCTTTTTTATTTTCCATAAACCTACAAATTTCTGGAGCAGATACTATCAAACTTTAATAATATAGGTCATTTTAAGTTTTGCCATATCTGCATATCTGTTTTATAATACATTCTCTGAACATAGGCATCATTCAACCAAATTCAGAACTGATAATTAGGGCCTAAATTGGGTATAATAGCAGACAGAATCATGCAGATACAAGTGAGTGCTAATCTTAACATACTCACTATGGAATATTTTCCAGAATTTTGTATTAATTATCATGTTTTGTTATTTTTGGTCCTAGTTTACAGAGGAAATTTGACTCCCTTGAGTTGTTATAACATCAGGCCTTAGTGCAGAAAAATAGTCATGCCTTCTGTAATAATAACAATCACTTGTCTGGTCTGGATATTTTAAACCAAGCATCCCCCCTTCCTCTGCCACAAAGTGCATATTGCAGTCCTGGGGCATGATTCCTTAATTACATAGGAGATCTAACTGTTTAAGATATGATATTGCATTTTTTATAGAATGCTACTAAAGTAATCTAGTATAATATTTCCATAGGAACAGTCATTTTTCTAAAGACAATGAAACATTTGTACCTTCAATTTTAATGGGCAAATTTCAATTGTGCATCTTTTTCAGTCTTAGTATAAAACAATATTAAAACCTTAGCTGTCTACAGTAATATATATTGAATTTACACCTGGTGTTATAACAGTCAATGCAGTTATATCGGAGATCTAACTGTTTGAGATATGATATTGCATTTTTTATAGAATGCTACTAAAGTAATCTAGTATAATATTTCCATAGGAACAGTCATTTTTCTAAAGACAATGAAACATTTGCACCTTCAATTTTAATGGGCAAATTTCAATTGTGCATCTTTTTCAGTCTTAGTATAAAACAATATTAAAACCTTAGCTGTCTACAGTAATATATATTGAATTTACACCTGGTGTTATAACAGTCAATGCAGTTATATCTTTAACATATTTTTTTCTATTTGTCATCCTGAACAAAACAGATAGTTACACGTTTGTTCCAATATGAATGATTTGAAAAGTATTGCTGTTTCTGAAATTGTGAAGAACATTTCTGTACATTTAATGTATTTATATTATTCAGATGATATAGCAATTGAACAGTCCTCATTAATCCTCACCAATATTAATTGACAGTGCGACATCTGTGATGTGTCATATTTTTTCTGTCACGTTACCACATTAAATGCTGAAGCCTAAGAAAAAGAAAACAACAGTATAGTAGTATCACTACCATGCACTTATTCAGTTCACAGTTCTCTATAACATTCACCCTTTACCTTCAACATTTAGTAGAATTTTTGGGTTTTTTTTTGTTCCCCTCTGACTGCATTTATACCAGCCCATCCTCCAGAGTGTCACGTCCATGCCAAGTCTATCGGAATCCATTTACTCTCATGGACTTACTCTGGTGTTGCTTGGGTCAGACATGGATTTTAAAGACATACAAGGGCTCAGACACCTGTGGTCCTGTCAAGTACATTTTTTATACCCTTCCACTTTTCCCTTTCCCTGCCATGATACTTGCTGACTGCATCCAAGGGCAACTCTCCTCTCTTGACTATACGTCCAATTAGAGAGCACTACTACTGAGCACCTTCCTCTAGGATGGGATCTCCCATCCTTCTTTAATGCTCCATCAATTGCCAGAGCTACTAATCGAATTAGGGTTGACTGGAGATAGTAGAGCTTTATCCCTATACATCACTTAAGTGCCCTAACATTTAGTAGAATTTGAAGTAAAATAAGAAAAAAAAAATCAAAAAAAAAAAATTAAGATAACACTACTTGGAAGTCCAAAGAAGGGCAAACTACAAATTCTCTAATAAATAGTGACTGGCTGTGTGACTTACTTCCTCTACTTTTTTTTGCCAGTTCCCTCATTCACTTACAAGCCTTTTTCAGACTTCTTTCTTTGCCTACCCCTACCACCCAATAGCTGAATACAATAACTCATTATTATTACAGTGTGCTCAGTATTCTTATATTCTATATATATATATATATATATATATATATATATATATATATATATAGGTTCATATGTGTGCACTAGGCTAATGGTCCTGGAGCCATTACAAGCCTAGCCCATAGGAATACCTTGGCATCATGCCAGCCACCCTTAGTTCCTAGTGCCTCTGTCAAGTAGAGCCACTGGAGTGATCCCCGGGGTGAATTTTCTATTTCCTATCTACTCATCAAGATTTCTCTTGAAGAGGACCAGTGAGGTGCTCTGTTTGACATGTATGGAAAGTCTATTCCATAGCATGGGCAGTCTCTGGGTTATGAATCTGTCCCTCTAGCATGTTCTGTTGATTGTGGTGCAGAGGGATTGGGATTTCTTTAGATGTAGCATTTTTAACAGAGCTGGGTCAGACATGGCTTTGTAAGTCAAGCAGAGATCGCCTCTATGTAAGCGATATGAGACAGAAAATAGTTGGGAATTTTTTGAGTCTATCCATATAGGACAAGTGCTTAAGGCCTAGGATCCTCTTTGTGAGGTACTTTTGTGGCCTCTCCAGTTTTAGCAGGTGTCTAGTGAGGTACATACCAGACTGGGCATTGTACTCGATGATTGGCCTAATGAGGGAAGAGTCGAGGGAGGCAACGACCTCTTTCTTCTTGGATGCAAAACCCTTAGTAATGAGATGTGCCATGCCACATAGAAGGACTTTCTAACCACAGTGGCAATGTGGTGGTCAAAAGAGAAGATGCTGTCAACCTGTGTTCCTAGATCTCTTATAATGCCTTCTGTGTTCAGAGGACTATCATTGATGTGGTAATTCATGGGAACTGGGTTTTTCCCAAAAGGGATGATGACACATTTTTTGGCATTGAGCTTAAGGCCATGGTTCTGACACCAGTCATTGGTTTCAGTGAGGTCTTTCTGTAGGATGTCAACTTCACTTGGGGAGTTACTAATAGCTCCCAGCTTGCAATCTTCTGTGAGCTTTGTCAGCCAGAGACCCTTTGTGTTGGCCTGGATGTCAGAGAAGTAGATACCAAACAGGATAGGACCCAGGACCAAACCCTGTGGGACTCCACTCATAACTTTTTGGCAATCTGTCTTGGAGTCAGCTACTTTCACACTGTGGGTTCTATCTGTGAGCCAGTTTGCAACCCACCTAGTGATATATAGGGGATTATGCCTAGTTTAGTGAGTTTTTATATGACTCCCAAATGGAGAATGGTATCAAAGGCCTTGGCCAGATCAAGATAGGCTGTATTAACCACCTTGCCTTCATCCACAGCTCTGGTGACTGACTCAAAGAAGTTGACCAGGTTGAGCAGGCATGAGCTACCCTTCACAAAACCAAACTGTGTGAGAATCAGAGTCTGGAGATTCCCTATATCCTTGTTTATTAGCACCATGATGATGCATTCCATAGCTTTGCATATCAGACTCGTCTTGCTAATGGAGCGATAGTTCACAGGGTCTGTAGTCACTTATTCTTTGTGGAGAGGGATGACTGTAGCAGTGTGCCATTCGCTCGGGATAAAGCCTGAGGTGAGGCCATGATTGAACAGGGCACACAGGTGAGGTGCCAGTTCACCCTGTAGTTCAAGTAGAAAACAGCCAGGGATATTGTCAGGTCCCAAAGAAGCTGTGTTCTTGGCCTTGGATAGTGCTGCTTTAACCTGTCCAGCAGTAATACTGGGTATTGTGATTGGTCCTTTGGGGGGGTAAAGTTTGCACTGAATGTGTCGGCCAATATCTGTTGGCTTGGTATAGGAAGTACCATTGTGCAGTAGCTCAGAGCAAATCTGGTTATTGCCATAGAGATTGTTTAATTAACTATAGAAGGTCTTGTGGTTATCTTTACTATCTGCTGCAATTCTGTTTTCATAGCTAGCTTTAGAAGATTTGTTGAGGGATCTCAACTTTTTGTTGGGGCTGATAAGGGAGTTTTTCCAGTCTTGGGACTTCATGTTATTCTGCAACAGTTTCCTCCTTCTGTTGTAGAGTTTGTTTATGGCATGGGATCAGCAGATTGGCTTCCCTTTTTTGGAGGAGAGCGTCTTGGTTCTATTGGGTATGGTGAGATCCATGCATTTGTGTACATGTTCATACAGTGCATTGCTGTATGATTCAGTGGTCATGCAACTATTCTCCATTTGCATGGGTGCCGGGAAGTTAGCCACCTCTGTTTTTAGGAGCCCAAAGTTAGCTTTGGAGAAGTTTTTCATGGTGCTTACCTTTGCGGGGATGGGTGGGTGTGTGTGTGTGTGTGTGTGTGTGTGTGTGTGTGTGTGTGTGTGTTTTGTGTGTGTGTGTGTGTATATATATATATATATATATATATATATATATATATATATATATATAGATTCCTATTACAAGAACGAAAGTTCACTACTTCGAACTTCTAATAGGAAGCCTTACTTCTGTGAAAGTTCACTTTAACGAAAGTGAACTTTTACCGTAAGTGCACGTCACCAAAAAAAACGCAGCACAGTGGAGGACATAAAAAGCAAGCTATGTCCTCCAATACGGTGTGATAGTCACAGACCTTAGGGTTAGGGCACGGGATAGGGTAAGGGGATAGTTAGTAAAGCTATCCCCTTACCCTAACCCATGCCTAACCCTAAGGTTCGTGACTATCGCACCATAGTGGAGGACATTGCTATGTCCTTCACTGTGCTGCAGTCATTACGGACCTTAGGGTTAGGGCACACGTCATGGTAAGGGGATAGCCCATTACTTAGACCAGTGCCCTAACCCTAAGGTCCTTGAGTACTGCACAGAAGTTCAGTACAACACCCGTTCGTTGTACTGAACATTGTGTAAGTGCACTTTCGCTGCAGTGAGCATTCCATGCACTATTTCAAATTAGTGAAAATTTGATCTAGTATATGGAACCCATATGTAAATATGTATATAAGCCATAACTAGGGTGAGGTGAAGCAAAGTTTTGAGCAGTGTGAGAGTGCAGTAGTAGTACTAATTTATGAATGATGATAATGCATTTGCAGTTAGAACTGAAGTGTATTGTGCTGATTTAACTATTTAAATTGTAGTAAGCTGCTTGATATAATTTTAGCTAGCTGCCTGGTCAAACTGTTTTTTTTTTTTTATTTTGTTCTTACTTTGAGTTGACAGAGGTATCATTTTGGGGAAAAGCACAGGATGCCAGATAAACTAGCTACAGTTCTGTTGTAGATTCCATTGCACTCTATGCATTGCACCATTACATGAGGACATTCATATATGGCTTCCAGTCAGAAGTGAGAGTCACACATTTTCTGCACTTCACATAAAAAACAGACAGACATTCATGCAGAAAAACAATGAATACTGAAACGTACTTCTTCATATCTCAAGCATAATTGCAGGTGCTGTCACCCCCACACTCTTGTTACTCTTATATTCTAATTCTGGGAGTGCTATACTTTGGAGAGGCTGGAATACTGGAATCTGAAGCATAGAATATATTCATCTGATCCTCAGTTGTAGGGATCACAGGAATAGTACATTGTATTTCAATGTATTTCATCACGCACCTGTTTACTAACAGAGTATAAACAAACCTGATTGTGCTGTTAAACAAAACTGTTATCTCCTTATTTCTTTACAGACCTGTTCAATTTGTGCTTAACAGGCCTTTGCTGCAGTGCTGGACAAGAACATGCTCCACAGACTCCACGTTCTTCCCACTGAATCTCCAACATCTTACGCTAACAAAAGATAATATACAAGTAAGCCTCTAAGTCAGGTGGCAATGAAATTCCCTGCAGTCTGAATATCAAAGACATGCATGCACACACACACACACACACACACACACACACACACACACACACACACACACACACACACACACACACACACAAAACCAAACAAACCCACAAATGCACACACAAACAAGCAAAGAGGCACACAAATGCACACACACACATCTCACACACACACACACACACACACACACACACACACACACACACATGAATGCATACACAAAAGTTATCTGATATCAGGTACACTTATCTGATATTAGGTACCCACATATCCAGATCAATAAGAAGCGATAACCATTCCCCTAATGGAAGCTTGCATAACTTAACTTCTTCTTAGCTTTAGAGGCTATGATGCAGTATTTTATTTGGAACTGACATAGAGCCACTTCTCATTCCAGATCAATAACCAACATTATATTTTGTTTTGTGATCATAACTGGATAATTAAAATCCCTTCTGGTCTGACAATGCATCGAAAAAAATTCTATGTGACTCTTGGATGTGATATATCTCCATCTGTTAAGACTGTCTTAATTGTGGAAGAAACATTTACATGTGCCAAAAATGCATCACCCTGAAAAAAGGCTATAGTTAATTCATCTGGTGGGACACTAAAGTTGTGTCTTTTAAAATAACACACAGAGTAACCACCATGTCTTGGGAAGTTGTATGATGAGGGAGTATATATATCAAATCAGAGTAACATATGATTCTTATATTGGCAGGTGTAAAACTGAACATCTACAAATAGTTCTGAGGAATATTTCTGAGGGCATGTTTATTCTTTCATTACTTTTGAAATTATTTTGGTGATAAGAATGAATGAAGCTCACTGCTTTCTCTATTTCAGTATTCCCTGAAAAAATTCACATAGGACATTATTTTCCTTAAATATTTAGAAAGATCTGTTAATTTTGATGGGCTTGCCTCAGAGGAATCTACTGCTAAATAATAAAACTGAGATCCCCATTGCATATTATCTCTCTCAACAACAATAGCGTCTCAATCACCTTCTGGCCTTCCCCAACTCTAATGGCTATTCTGACTTGGGTATGACCCATGTGTTGAGAGCTCATATTGCTGTAATAAATATATTCTGAAATGTTTATAACAAAACAAAACAGATGGATAGTTAGCTCTATACTGTATATAACACAATTTTAGTGCTGGCAATAAAGAAATAGTTGCATCTAACAAGCATGGCATTATTTACTTGCAAAAACTAAATTTTGCTATAGCATTTAAAATGATAGAGATCCAAATTATTGGAGAAAAATGTTTTTAGCATTGGTACTATATCGGCAAATTATGGATTTATTTTACATTTAATTTTGATTAAGAGCTAGAACATTTTCTTTTTTTATGTTTGTTCTAAATTCAATAGAGCAAAACTGTGCAGTGTAATGGCTGCTAGTAGTCCCTTCCAGTATAAGAATATGGGTAGGATTTTTAAAGAGCTTAGCTGTGAGCCATAAGGCTGAGGGAAAAAGGGCCCTTTAATGCAATTGTGATAACCAGCAATTCAGAGACACATTAGTTGGAATGAGAAAATACATTGTTCTCTGCTACTTTGCATATATCTGAATAGTTTGGTTATCACCACAAAAGTTATCATTTGTTGTGGCAAACAATGCCAACAGCCCATGCATCAAATTGGTACAGGTACCCTCTATCATTTATTCCCACAACACACACACACACACACACACACACACACACACACACACACACACACACACACACACACACACACACACACAAACACACACACACACGCACACACAAACATACTCACACACACACACACACACACACACACACACACACACACACACACACACACACATAGCTTTGTGCATCTAAATTGGCCGTGATTAAAGAAATCATCCATGTTTATGATGGAAATGAAATTTTGCCTTTAACATTCGCTCTGTCCTGTCATGGATGAATGCAGTCAGTCAGTAATGCCGAGTATTAAAGCTTCATTATCTTTACTCGTAGCTTCTTGCTACTGAATCTGTTTTTATTTTTTTTTTTTACCACTGAAAAAATGAGTTAAGCTAATATGTAATAAGTGTCCCTAGTGTCTGGAGCCTCGTCCCCCCCGATTATAGTCATTATTCATTAGTCTTAGGAAATTTAAGGTATGGAAGCCCACCCTCCTCACACACTCATATGTGTGTGTGTGTGTGTGTGTGTGTGTGTGTGTGTGTGTGTGTGCCCATCATGCAATAGGTTGGCACAGGATTTCTTTCAGTACTTTGAACTTTGAATGCCAAGAACTAAAGGATAGGCTCCAGATTCACTGTGATCGTAACATGTTTTAAGTGAGAAATTAGTAAATGAATGAATGACTGCATGAAATAATATATCACTTAAGAACAAACACATTTTGACTATATATGCTGCATTTTCCTTCCTGAAAGAAGTCATCCATAATTTCTTTACAGGTGCCAAGTATAACTGAGCTTTCCAGACTGCCACACTCTAAAGGGTGTGCAGACTTCATTTGGAGAATAGATATATTAGAAAATCTGAAGTACTGTTTGACTTCTAACATTAGCATTTTTTTAGAATAATATATAGACAGTAAAAATCATAAAGTATGCAACTATGATTTTTACTGCAAATACTTATTGTGGTAAAGTTGTTTGAATCAAGTTAGCCTAGTATTCTGAACATTTCATTTATCTATATGAATATGCTTGATTTCCAGCTAGCTTGAATGTGACAAAAATAAACACAACTACATTCTGATATATATATATATATATATATATATATATATATATATATATATATATATATATATATATATATGTGGGTCACCTTCAAATGGTCGAACTTTTAAAAGCTTGACTTTCATATGGCCAAGACCATATGATCAAACTTTTAAAAGTTTGAACGGTACGAATGGGGATATCCATAGATATGGGAAGATTTCCCTTTACCACAATGTAGTGTGATCTCGGAGTTGTTATATTTAATTAGTGGGAGGTGTGGGGGGTGCAGGGGGGTTTGCCCCTCTGCTAGCATTGTTTAGTTTTTTTTTTTTTTTCACATTTTCAAAACATTCAAATGTCCGATCATATGGTCTCGGCCATATGAAAGTCAAACTACAGAACAAACTAACCCCCCACCTAAACACGCTGTTCAACCTCAGCCACTCCACAGGCTACGTGCCCATAGAATGGCGCACAGTAACGGTTATTCTGCTCCACAAAGGAGGGGTGACAACTGACTCTGGTAACTTTCGCCCCATAAGCCTGACTAGCCTGGTCTGCAAGGCTTTGGAGCGTGTCATCATGGAACTCATTAACAAAGACATTAGGAACCTCCAAACACTTGACCTGACCCAGTTTGGCTTTGTTAAGGGCAGATCACGCGTACTAAACCTGGTTAACTTCTTCGAGACTGTCACCAAGGCTATAGATGAGGGGAAGGTAATTCACACAGCCTACCTTGACCTCACCAAGGCATTTGACACCATACCCCACTCGGGAATTTTAGAAAAACTCACCAGCCTGAACATAAACCCCTACATCATGAGATGGGTTGCCAACTGGCTTACAGACAGAGCTCACACAGTAAGAATAGCAGGCTCCAGGTCCGACTCTAAACCAGTCACAAGTGGTGTCCCACAAGGCCCGGTCCTGGGACCCCTACTGTTTGGCTTATACTTCTCAGAAGTACAGGCAAACACAGGAGGACTATGGCTAACCAAGTTCGCCGATGACTGCAAACTGGGAGCCATAATTCACTCTCTGACTGATACGGACATTCTCCAAAAGGGCCTTACTGAGACGGACACCTGGTGTCAAAGTCATGGTTTCAAGCTAAATGCCAAAAAATGTATAGTCATCCCATTTGGGCAAAACAAAACACCCATGAATTACCACATAGGTGGCAGCCCCCTTAATACAGAAGAGGTAATAAGAAATCTGGGGACTCAAGTAGATAGTAATCTCTCCTTTGACAATCATATTGCCAAAGTAGTTAGGAAATCCTTCTATGTAGCCCATCTAATTATCAAAGGGTTTGCATCTAGAAGTAAAGAGGTTATAGTGCCCCTCTACTCGTCACTCATCAGACCCATCATAGAGTACAATGCCCCACTTGGGATGTACCTCACAAGACACTTCCAACAGCTGGAAAGACCACAAAAGTACCTCACCAAGAGAATTACTGGCCTCAAACATATGTGCTATGCAGACCAACTGGAAAAACTCCAGCTGTACTCACTGGCATATCGCTTACTCAGAAGTGATCTCTGCCTGACTTAGAAAGCCATATCCAACTCAGAATTGATGGACATGCTCCAGCTAAAGAAATCCAAGTTACTGCGAGCCACTCACTCTAGTGAGCTAAACCTCACCACAACAATAAATAGAACATGCTGGAGGGATAGATTCCTGTCACAGAGACTCCCCATGCATTCTAAACCTACCACCCTAGAACAAAACAAAGAAAAAAAACTAAGGGTAATGCTGCTCAATGCCAGAAGTCTCAACCTCAAGATGCAGAGGCCCTTCTCAGTATGGAGAACATTGATGTCTGTGCTGTGACAGAAACCTGGTTCAAGGCTCCTGAGAGCACCCCAGCACTATCAGGTTTTACCTCATATAATGCGTTCCGGCCCCAAAACCCGGACAATACCAAGAAAGGAGGAGGGGTATCCATATTCATCAAGGACACCCACACCTCAAGATTGGTGGCATCGCACGATGCATCGGAAACCATCCAGGTGTAATTAACCATAGGCAAGACTGCTCTGCAATTTGTAGCATGTTACAGGCCACCCTCGCAAACTCAGGAACCTCATATGGCCTTCCTGAAAACACTGGAGGGATAAATGTATCTCGAACACCATCATACTAGGTGACTTCAACTACCCTAATATAGACTGGGAACACTACTCAAGCCCAAACACTCTAGCCCAAAAGTTCCTGGAATTCATAAACTCAAATTCCATGGAACAACTAGTCACCATCCCACAAGAGGAGAAAACATACTTGATCTCATCATCACGAACATGGGAGCACAATGTTCAAAGTATACCCTCACTGGTGAGATCTGATCACAAACTAATCTCGCTGGAGGTCCTCATCCCCCCCACCGAAATGAAAAAGACCACAGTAAAGAACTTCGAAGCCGACTTCACACTTCTAAAGACTAGTGTGGTCTCGGTTAACATTACTCAAACCGCTGAATCACTTACAAATGCCTTCTACCAGCACCTGCAGGGCTGCATGGATCAGGCAATCCCAAGCAAAACAAAGACTCTTTGTACCAAAGGCAATCGTCCAGTCTGGTGGACCCCAGCCATAAACAAACTCTACAACAAAAGGAGAAAGCTACTACAAGATAGAGCAAAATCCTTAAAAGGTAAGACACCGCTGATCACTATAAGTAAAAGCTAAGAGCTCTCATAAAATCATCCAAAGCTAATTTTGAGAAAAAAATAGCTAAGGACCTAAAGACAACCATAAGGCATTCTTTAGCTATGTCAGAAACCTAGGAGGAAACTCCCAGATATGCTCAGAATTAGTTCAAAATGATGTGAAGATTACTGATCCTACAGACATTGCCAACATACTGGCTGACAGGTTCAGTGCAAACTCCCCTCTCCCCTAAAGGAGGATATCTATACCAAATGATTGTAGCCCCCAAACATCTCTAGGTGAGAACTGCTCTCTCCAAGGCAAAGAACACAGCATCCATGGGACCTGATGGTGTCCCCGGCTGTGTGCTCCATGAACTCAACGAGGAATTAAACCCGCAGTTAGGACAGCTGTTTAATCTTAGTCTCACCTCCAGGAGTGGCGCAGCGACTGTGGTCCCACTCCACATGCCTCCACCGACCCTGGAAATTACCGTCCCATTAGCTTGACAAGCCTTATCTGCAAAGCCATGGAGAGGATCATAATGGATCTCATAAATAAAGACATAGGGAACTTGCAGACTTTAGATCCAACCCAGTTTGGCTTTGTCAAAGGCAGATCATGCCTTTTAAACTTGGTTGACTTTTTCGAAACAGCCACCAAGGCCATTGGGAAAGGCAGTCCATACAGCCTACCTAGATCTGGCGAAGGCTTTTGATACAATACCTCACTCGGGTATCATTGAAAAATTTATCAACTTAAATGTAAACCCATACATTACAAGATGGGTTGCAAACTGGCTGAGTGACAGAACCCACAGGGTCAGAGTTGCTGGCGCCATGTCAGACTCAAAGCCTGTCACAAGTGGTGTCCCACAGGGCTCAGTCCTGGGCCCACTCTTGTTTGGCATCTACTTTTCTGAAGTACAAGCAAACACAGGAGGGTTATGGCTGACAAAGTTTGCAGATGACTGCAATTGAAAACACATCCAACACAGATATCCTTCAGAAGGGTCTCACAGAAACGGATAACTGGTGCCAGAGCCATGGCCTAAAGTTAAATGCCAAGAAATGCATAGTCATAAAAAAAAAAATAAGGTTACCCCTAGCTACCATATAGGTGGCAATCCCTGAACACAGAAGACGTTATTAGGGACCTGGGAACCCAGGTTGACAGTAGCCTTTCATTCGACACTCATATTGCTAAAGTAGTTAGGAAGACCTTCTACATTGCCCACCTTATCATGAAGGGATTCACATCTAGATCAAGGGAAGTCATAGTCTCCCTATACTCATCACTCATCAGACCAATGATCGAGTACAATGCCCCATTGAATGTATCTGACCCGACACTTGCAGCAGCTGGAGAGGCCACAAAAGTTCCTCACCAAAAGGATAAAGGGTCTCAAAAATCTGTCTTATGCTGCCCGACTGAAAGAACTCCAGTTATATTCATTTGCTTACCGCTTGCTCAGAGGTGACCTATGCCTGACATACAAGGCCATGTCAAACCCAGATTTGATGAACATGCTTCATCTCAACAAATCTAGATCCCTCAGAGCCACAAGGGCGGGAGACTTAAACCTCGACACGGTTATTAATAGGACGTGCTGGAGGGATAGATCCATCACCCAAAGACTCCCTATGCTGTGGAACAAAATCCTGGTTTATGTGAGGCAGAGCACCTCGCTGGCCTTGTTCAAGAGGAATCTTGACCAATGGATGGGAGATCGCAGATACACCCCAGGGGTTACCTCAGTGTCACTGCTCGACAGAGGCACAACAAAATAATGGGCATAGTTTCTCCAAACTAAAGGGGTGGTGTAAGCCACAAAACTATGGGCTAGGCTTATAAATGCCCTCGGGCAGATAGCCTAGTATGAACCTATGAACCAATGAACCTATGGAACACAATTCCTAACTACATTGGGCAGAGCCCTTCACTAACATTCTTCAAGAGAAACCTTGACGAGTGGATGGGTAACAGAAAATACACCTCCGGGATCACTTCATTGGCTCTTCTTGACAGAGGCTCATTTAATTAATCAGTGGGACGGCGAAAGCTGACACACGCTGGCTAGGCTTATAAATGCCCTCAGTCAGATAGCCTAGTACCTACCTATGAACCTATGAACATTTGGATGTTCGATTATGTGAAGTAGACGCATACACACACACACACACACACATATATATATATATATATATGTGTGTGTGTGTGTGTGTGTGTGTGTGTGATTTTTCATTATACAGCCACATTGCATAATTTCATTTACAAAATTAACTGATTTGGAGCACGGCAGATTGTCATATCATAAAGCCTATATTTACTACATATATGAACAAAGCAAAACTGCAAATACTATTTTATACTGTTCAGTTATATTTCTGGCATATTGTATCTATTAGTACTTAGATGACTGTTTGCCATGAACAATGTCCTTCAATTGTAATGCTATAAGTAGGCATGTAGACCTGTAATGAGGGTTGGCAAAGGGCTATCTGTCCTGGGTGTTGCATGTTTTTAGGGGATGCAATAGGCACTGAGGTGCTGAATAGTCTCTGCATGTCAGTGTTGTTTTTAATATTTATGTAAGCAACTGTAATTTCATATTGAGGCTGCTTAAAAAATAAATAAATAAATAAATAAAAATAAAAGACTGACTTTTGCATTTTAGCTCTTTACGTGTAGCCTGTAAAGTTTTATTTATTTATTTTTTTTGCTATACAGCCTTGGGTTGAGGGAGTTGCCAGTCTGTGGGCAGGCCCCAGGTCATCACTGCAATGTACCAAAGTTCAGAATTACTTCTCTGTAAGGGTATAGCAGAAGCTGTATTTTCATGGGTGAGGGCCATTTTGCTTTTATTAGTACAATGATATTTTTTTTGAAAGCTGAAATATTAGTTGTGTTTTAAGATACTGTGCTGGATTAAGGTTATTTTGAACATACATATTTTTCAAGGAATTCAGCCTGATCATTGCTGATAGGTTAAGCACATTAGTAGCAACAGTTACTGATCATATGAAATTCTTACTAACTTCATTAATGGGTGGAAAGTGTTATAATGTGAAGAAACTCATTGAGTCTTTAGCTGTCTTGATTAATAGTGAAATCAATAGATTTTGCCACAACAAAGCTAAACATATTCCGTTTGATTAAGAAATTTAAATAAATGTAGTTAGATCATATTAAGTTACTGTGTTCACTAAACACTTTATTGGGTTACTCAATTTGTTATGTAGCATTGTAATTCTTGAAAAACAGTAGATTTTTTCGAGCAGTTCTAGTCTTGTTATTGGAAATACAACATTATTCAGGTAGTTTGGTTCCAGGTCAGGAAATGTTAATTATCCAAGAAGCAGAAATCTACCTTCTGACGATTATGAATATTCAGCACAAACTGCTGAGGAAAAAATAAAAATGGCTTTAAAAGCTTCAAAGATTGCAGCTGACAGATGCATTTTATATCTGTCTGGTAGAAGTTCTGAAGAGTATCATAATATTTACTAAACATCAGTCTGCAAAATTGTATTTGGACTGTTTCAGTACATAGGAAGAAGCATACGTTCTTTTTCTAATAAGCAACTTTTTAGTTTATTTACTTATTTACCTTGAATTTGAGTGCATAATTAAAAAAAAAAGTATAATGAGGTGGTTGTTAATTATTAAAAAAAAGGTAGCCATCTGAAATACCAATACCCCCTTAGAGAGAGTCCAAAAATGTGGAGATTGAATCGTCGGAAAAACTGGCATGTACACACCAAGTCTGAGATGCCATTTCTTGGAATATTCCCTTTTCTACAAGGTATGGTGATGTTAGAGTTGGTATATATAAGTTTGGGGCTATGGGGTTGCCCCCCGGCAAAAACAAATTTTAAGAAGAGTGATTTTTCAAGATTCCATCTTCTCTGGGTTTTTTGTCTTTTCCTATTTTATTTATTTATTTATTTATTTATTTTGATTTTCCCCACTCAGGTGCCAACACTTCAATTTTGAGGCAAAAAAAATCTAAGTCAGACTTGCTAGAGGATTAAAAACTGGCTTTGTTACTCCACGGTATTACTGACTAATAAAAAAATCAATCACACACATTTGGCAAATTGGTTAAGGTCTTTGCCTCCCTTGCACAAGGTACAAAGTTCAATCCTGATCTCCATTTTGGAATTTGTATATTCTACCAGTGTCTTTGTGCTTTTTTCCCCAGCTCTGAAAAACATGGTGATTGTTCCAATCTCAAATTCATTAAGAACTGAACTGTGGGCAGACTATAGTTGGTGCCCTAAAAGGGGAAGAGTTGTATAGACCAACCACTTTGACATCCATTGCGGTGGGCAGTACCTTCAAGATAGGAGAACACAGATCACAGACTGTATTCCATGGCAGGACTAGACTCTTGATAATCTAAAAAATATGATTCTAGAGGATTTAGTCTTGTTAACTAATGTCACCAAAGTTGACATGGGCATTTGCTGGTGATAAGTGGGTTGAGGTCCCAGTCCAGGTCTACTTAAACCTCCAGCAAAGACCCATGATAATGGTGGGAAGGATGTATTTGCCCCTGTCTGCCAGTGTTTGCCTGCCATAAAGCCCTTGTACAATAAGCTACTGGTCAGCTGATGTCCACTTGCCCAGGTTGAGTTAATTGTAATAGCTCTGTTGAGTGAAAGATGGGGATGAAAACAATCAATCAGCCAAATATGAACTAAGAATTTCTACACTCAATGTAGGTTCACTAACAATACAAGGCTTGGGAGAGGATGACATGATGGTGAGGAGGAGTGTGGATGTCCTATATATCCAGGAGACAAGACGAAAAGGCAGTGTAGCAGTGTAGCAAAGTCGCTTGGCTTGGGATCCACAGTCTATTACTCAGGACGAGGACAGGCTAGAAATGGTGTGGCAAGTGTGGCAAGGCAGAGGCTTCAGAAGACAGTGACAGATTTGTGATGTCCCAGCACTGGCCCAGTAATCAAGGAGCCTCAATTTTCACCACTGGCAACAGTGGAGGATGTACAACCTGGGAGGATGACAACTACAGACAGAGTAAAATTCAATTTCCCTTAAGAGCACACAGAGATCACAGTCAGTCTGGGGCTGGTTTCTCCCTCTTTCTCCAGATCCCCAATAACACTCGCCACTGGCACAACTATAAGGTTGTGATCTCAGCTGAGTGGCCAAACCAAGATCTCCAGTGCCCTATCTGTCCAACCAGTGCTTTGTGTCCCTGCACATGTAGCTGACACACACACTCTTTGAGATTTGATTTATGTACAAACACACACCTAAACACTCCTGAGAAATGTTGCACAGGTTTACTAGCTATGCACCCTTCTGCTCATACTGTAAGGCAGTTCTGAATGTCAACAGACATTTTTATCAGCTATTTTAAGGCCCTTAACAAAGGGTGTCCAATTGTACTGTGTAATGTTACTATTAATCCAAATGGTAATATGACCAAGGGCCGGGCTATTAGGGGTGGCCTGCACAGTGTCACCAAATAGATATGGAAGTACTCTAAGAGCTTAAACATCTCTAAACAGACCAGCCACAATTGAAAGGTCTAACTATATTTAATAATAAATAATAAAAGAACAAGACAATATTCAATAAGTAATCAGTTACACCAGAGTTCAAAATCACCGGAAATATTGAAAACAACATTGTAGAACAGTCTCAAATAAATAACGAAAACATCTATGCTATACTTTACTATATTCCTATCTGAATCTAAAAGAGTTACTATGCCCTAAAAACTTACTTAGAAAAGAACAAGCAGGCAGAAGTGGTGAGTGGATGTTCTTGTTAGGTCAAAGACAAAATACAAAATGCCCTCTCTCTCTCTTTCTCTCTCTTAGAATGTTCTTAAATTAATATCAAATATTACTGCTGGGATACTTGCAGCATAACCTGTCTTCTTGCTGCATTGAAACTTTTATAACACAATCATAAAACTATTTAATTTTAACTATTTTCTTGAAGTTTTGCAAGTTAACCCTATATGTTCTAGTCCCCACTGTTAAAATATATGCATTTACACATGTACAATAGTTTATATACATTTCTGCTCTAATCCTGCAGGGCACACTGTGGTAACACATCCAGGATCAGCACTGCACAAACCCTGTTCAACACACACTTCCGTACCAGCAGATAATATACAAATAACATACAGTTCTAATATAGTTGTAAGACAAGCATATAAATCATGTTGATATTCATAAATGACATATGATTATTCACAAAATTCCATATAGCTGTGCTGGCAGTATCACCTTCTGTCGCACTTCTATATAAGTCATATTAATATTACCAAGTCATATTAATATTACCAAATGACATATCATTATTTACAAAATTCCAGCTAGCTGGGCCGGCAGTATTTCCCTTTGCCACAAGATAATCATAAGACATGGCAATGAAACTCCAGTGTAATGATAGAGCAGTATTCATAATCTCAGCCTATGCCCCATGGCAGGGTTGTGATAGTGAGGAAAATAGCACATTCAGATAGCAGTTGTAGGGCCTACTAGATAAATCAGGACAGCAAGAAATGGTGTTGATAAAGGGTGACCTGAATGCACATATTGGTACAGACAGAATGGAATATGATGACTGTCTGGATCCACATGGGTGGAGCAAAAGGAATAAAGACGTACAGGCCATTCTAGACTTTTGTCTGGCAAATGGCTTGATGGTAGCCAACAAATGGTTCAGAAAGAATGGCAGTCACAAAATTACATCAAAGAGAGGTCAACATGCACCTCAGGTGGACTCCCTCCTAGTAAGGAAAGGGCACTGGGATAGAATCAGCAATTCCAAACTCATCCCCAATAAAACAGTCAGCCCACAGCATAACCCACTGGTTGCTGCAATCAGCTGCAAACAGTGATCAGAGAAGGCTCTATGGTCAACAAACAACATGCTGATGACCTGGAAGTTGACTGGACAGAAAATACAACAGTTGAAGGAATTACTCAGAGCTCCAGCTCCTCACGAAGAATAAATAGGTGTAGTTGAAGAAGAATGGCAGTGTCTTAAAACAGCATGTCTAAGGGCTACAGAACAGATATGCATTTGAGCCAGGTATAGAAATAAAGTACATAAGGAAAGCGGGTCTATATTAGATAGTCGAAGTTCCATAACTCCGAACACCTAATGGTCTAACCATTAAGTTTGAAGTTACACAACTTTGACTATGCAAAAAAACAAAAATACACCTCCACAACCCCCGCTACTTAAATATACCAACTCTGAGATCGCACCACATTGAAGTGAATGGAAACCTCCGCTTACAGAGATTTCCATTCAAGCACTCAAACTTTTACAAATTTGAACGTATGGTCTCGACCATATGTTGTTCGAACTTGTAAACGTTCGACTACATGATAGGAACCCAAGGAAAGCTGGTGGTGGAATGCAAAATTTCATGAAGTCATCAAAAGAAGGAAGGAATGCAGGAAAAAGTGACAGAAAGGGCAGACCAGGCTAGGAAGGAATATATGTTGGTTAACAAAGACGGTAAGAGATAAGTTGCAATAGCAAAGAACAAGACATTAGAGGCACTCTACCAGCTTCTGGAAAGTGAGTCAGTAGATGGCACAAAAAAGCTCTATCAGGTTGGAACACAAAGAGAGAAAGATAAAGAAGATATTCAGACACCCTTCATAAGGGATGCCAGAAGCAACCTGTTGGCCAGTCTGAAGGATATCAAAGGCAAATGGAAGGAATACTTCCATCAGCTACTGAATGAAGAAAACCTTACAGAAGCTCTACTGCTCTAAACACAATCTGTAGAGAAAGAAGAAAGCCCACCATAGAAGAAGTAAGAACAGCACAAAGGAATATGAAGTCAGAGAAGGCTCAGATGAAGTCACAGCAGATATCATCAAGATGATGTAAGAGGTAGGGTAGAAATGGCTCCTGAGGGTGCTCATAGGAGTATGGAAAGATGTATCCTGGATGACTGGAGAATAAACATACTAGTGCCAGTGTACAAGAAAAAAGGGGACAACCACAATTGTGGGCAGTATAGATATATCAAACTCTTATCACACTGGAGATGGTGATTCATAAATGAATATGCAGAGTACATGAAAGTGAAATGGGAAATGACCATTTCTCATTCAGATCAGGATGCAACACAACTGATCTGATGTTTACAATGAGACAGATACTTGAGAAGAAGCTAGAACTGAGGAAAGAGTCCAACTGGGTATTCCTTGAATTGAAGAAAGCATAGATTTATAGAATCATTGATTCATAGATTAGTACTAGGCTAATTGCCCTTTTGGGCCATTTTCAACATAGCTAGTTACCCCATGTGAGAATCAAACCCTGCACCTTGTGTTTGTAAGGTAAACACCTTAACCATTATGCCAACATCCCACTCTTATAGTATGATCCCAAGAAAGCTGATTTGGGCTGCCCTGCAGCGGTTTAAAGTCCAAGAAACATCGGTAGAATTACTGCAAGCTATACATAAGAACCTAATGACTCAAGTACAAATGGTGTTTGGTCTCACATAGAAGTTCCCAGTGAGAGTGACTATGCATCAAGGTTCAGGTCTGAGCCCACTGCAGTTCATATTGGTGATGGAACTCATCAGCATACAGGTCATAGGGGACAGATCAACAAAGCTGCTTATGCAGACGATGTGGCTTTACAGGCAGACTCTGAGCAAGAACTTCAGGAAAGGGTAGGAGAATGGAATGCAAAACTGAAGGTGCATAGAATGAAACTGATTGCAGATAAGGCAGTTGTAATGTCAGCAAATGGGGGCAATCAGAAGAAGATGACAATTGAGATAGAAGGGAAAATAGTGGCACAGGTTAACAGCCTCAATTATGTGGGAGGAGGGGTTGAGGAGAAGGGAAGTCTGAATGAGGAGGTCAAAGCTAGAATCAGAGGGGCTTCAGCCAACTAACACAGAGTGTCAAGGGAAGTGCATGACAGATGAATGCCAAGGAAACAAAAAAGTAAGATGCACAAAACAGTGTTGTCACTGGTACTACTGTATAGCACAGAAACTTGAGCAGTAAATGCAAAACAGCTGAGGAAGTTAGAAGTGAAGTGCCTGAGACAGTCACTGGGATGCACACTGTGAGATAGGTGAAGAAATAAGGACATCAGAGCAGAAGCCGAAGTAACTCCAGTGGCAGACAAAGAGAAAACATTACAGTGGGTCAGGCCCATGTGTAGAAAAGCAGAAGACAATTTCATGAAGAAGATTTGGGCCAATCAGATTGAAGGCAAAAGGAAACAAGGGCACCTTACAAAGAGGTGGATGGATTGTATGAGACAAGGCCTGTAGCAGTCAAAGAATGTAGGAGAGAGGCATTGAACTGAGAGAGATGACAACAGCTGACACAACATTCCAACCCCATGTAGAAAAATGGGAAAAAAGCAGATGGAACGTGATGATGACTATGACGATGATTAGAAAGAGAGTAAAGCAGCTGAAAGATGGAGCCTACATAATTAAGGTGGTAGGAGCCACCTCAGCAGCCAAGAGGCTAACTGGTGGTGTACCTCAGGGATAAGTTCTGTGACTTCTCCTGTTAGACATATTTTTTCCTAACTTCCAAACCTTAAACCCTGACCAATAACTGACTAAGTTTACTAAATAAGATGTGTTATTTTCAGATAACCTCTTGATTCAAAACCATTACACCAAGAACTAAACCATACATAGTGCACAGAAAAAGGCTAAAATTAAATTAAAAAGTTGAGCGTCATTGCACATGGCAAACAGCTCACATCTATTACTTAAATGATAGGCACTCCGTCACTCAAAACTGGTATTGCACTCAGGAATTTTAGCATATCCTTCAACTGCTATGTTACATTGATAGTCAAGAGTAATTCTGTTGAATGCAAATGATACCCAAAAGCATCTCATCCAGATCAAAGGAACATACCATCCTTTGCTCAGGTCTAATTAGGCCAGTTATTGAGTAGAGTCACTTAAAGCATGTGCCTGTCCACACACATCACAGAGTTAGAAAGGTCTCAGAGGTTATTGACTAAAAAGATTAAATAGCTACTAAAACAGGCTTGAACCCTACTCTTATGGTCTGTCTCTTATAGACTACTGCACAGACATATATATTTTACATTCCATCCCATTAAGGACACTCAGTAGGTGGCCCTCATCCTTATGTTGTGCAGCAAGTTCTCCAGCTCGCTGAGAGAAAGGTGAAAAAATGGCAGGCAGCAGGGGCAAAAAGAGAAAAAAAGTATACTGTTACATTCTTACTGTCTGGTCATACTAAACCTTTTGTTGTTGCTATGCTTTAGCTAAGTACTCATGTCAGTGTCATGATTTCCTAAAAATAATTCTCCAAATGCATTACATACTCCCCAAACTGTTTGTGGGAATTATCTTTACCCTTCCATTTGTCATTAATTAAGTCTTCAGACTCCATCGGCCCTATAACAATGAAGGAGATCAAATGGTGAAAAATATGTGGATACTTGGGACATTTCCCTGTATGCAAAGAAGTGATGGATTAGGTATTGTCCTACTTCCTTTAAAACTGGAGTGTGAATGATCTGAGCATGGTTTTAAGAGTAAAGTTAAATCTCTCCACCAAACCATTCATTTGTGGAATGTTAGAGGGCTGGTTTTTAACTTCTATTCCAAACAGAGCTTCAACAAACTACACCAGCAGCTCTGATATATAATTATCACCTGTTTTCTTCAGCTTTTCCCAAAGATGTCAAAGCCTCCTTCTCAGGGTAGATAGCAACAGACTTTCACCCACCACTAAGATATATCCTTTACAATTAAAATTTGATGTACCTAGAAACTCCACCATATCCGATGCCAGTCTTTAAAATGGTTCTTTAATAATAAGCAAAGACACCAAAGCAGTCTTTCTCTCTTGCCTTGTTAAACCTTTGATACTTCTTGCATGTATTACAGTACCCTTTCACACATTTTGCAGTACTTCATAATGCTTGGCAACAAGCATTTTGCAAAAAACATGCTCTTTGTATGATTTAAGCCTGAATGGCATGAAAAAAGAAACGCTGTGATCTGTGAACTGAAGTCCCTATCTATAGGTCCTTATTATTAATATTGATTTATTACTTCTGCCTTTACCTTCCTGCAAAGAGTCCATTCACTGTGCAATAACCCTTTTTCCCACTATACAGATGCCCTCTTTCCTTGAGACGCTGTAGCCTCCTCAGCTACCCTCCTCCAGTTTTGTAAAATGAACAGTAAATGTTGAGTTTGTCATAACTCTCTCTCTCTCTCCATGTTATTCCCAAGTTACCCTTCCATAGGCAGTCTAGGATCCTTTAACAAAGTGGCTCAGACTTTGATGTACTCCTGGCAACTATCCTTTCTCCTAAAGTACCTTCTTTCAGAAGAAGCCCTGTACCTATCAACTTCCATGGCTCTGATTCAAACATGGTGCTATTACCCAACTGTTCTACACTAAAATCATCAGTATTTACTGAAGATGCTGGCACTGGCTAGGTCTTCCCTTTGACTTCACCATGTGCTTGTCTCCATGCCTGGGTAAGAGTAACTACATGTCTATAAGCTACTATATCATTACAGTAATTTCCTATTGGGACATCTGCTGAGATATCATCAAAAACTGTCATCTACTTGTTGACTTGACCCATTCCTATTCCAAATCAGTCCCTACCATAACTGAAGACAGAGTGAACTTCAGAGGCAAGTAATTTTTCGAACAACTACAGGTTTAAAAGTTGAAAAGTCTAATGCAATATCCCTTTTAGCAATCACTTCATTACATTGTATTAAGATAGGATATAAGTTGCTGTTAGAAAGTGGAATAACTGCATTTTCTGGGAAGCCAACAACTACCATGCTATTACCTATGCTTGCTTCTTAATATTGCTTTGGTTGTCTTTCTGTATTTTGTGACATCTGAACTGTACATGTCCCACTTGATTACACTGGAAACATGTAAGCACAGGACCTTGGCAAGTATCAGAACCACTTTACTGTTTGTTAGTTGAACATGATGTGAAGACAACCTCACAAGAATACTCTTAGAACCATATATAGATGCTAGAAAAGCACTGTTCAACAGATAGTCTCTGCCTGCTAAGCAGGAAGTCACTCTTCATAACCATCTCTTCAGCTAAAGCACATTCCTAGTCTGTCAACCAGATCCTCATATTCTCAGACAAAGCACTAAGAGAAGGTTTCCTAGCATTTTAAATATGGTAATGACATACACACCCCCACCTCTGAAAATAACTGCTAATTTCTATAATGGAAGCAATGACATTGCCTTTTGATTGTCTCCTGTGTTCCTTAAGTTTTCTCTATAAGTTTCAGGTGTGAGGTTAAAATAATCTAAGACACTCTTTACCTTACTGTAGTCATCACCAGCAAGATCTGACATATTATTAATAACATGTATGGCTTTACTAGTGAGCTGCTAAGTTAAAGACTGACAGCTTGCCTTTGGTCAAGTTGGTTCTGATTACAATTTTTTTGAATACCTACTATACAAAATATATCTAGTTCAGTCCCTTCTTTATAATGAGGGCATATTATTTGCAAACCTTTATTAACAAATTTCACCACAATGAAAAAAAAAAAAAAACGAGAATTTTTAAATAAGTACATACAAGCTGAACAAAGAGTAACAGCAATCTGAAACACTAAAATACCTGATGTAATATGAATTTTACACTACCTCAAAAATGTAAAATGCCTGCTGATTAAGGTTCATAAGTTCACAGGTTCATAGGCTGGTACTAGGCTATTGGCCCAAGGGCCTATACAAGCCTAGCCATAACAATTTCCTGGATATTTCTTCCCACAATATTTACTTCCCTGGACCCTTGTCTAGCAGGGCGATTGACGTGATCCCCGGGGTGAATTTCCTATCTCCCATCCAATCGTCAAGGTTCCTTTTGAAGAGCGCCAAGGAGGCACTCTGCTTGACATATATGGGCAGTCTATTCCAGAATATGGGGAGTCTCTGGGTCAGGAACCTATCCCTCCAGCATGTTTTGTTCATTGTGATGACAAGGTTTAGATCCCTGGACCGTGTGGCTCTGAGGGATTGGGATTTCTTTAAGTGGAGCATGTCCAACAGCTCAGGGTTTGACATGGCCTTGTATGTTAAGCAGAGATCGCCTCTGAGTAGATGATATGCCACAGAGTATAGCTGGAGTTGTTTTTAGATGGTCGGTATAGAGCATCTGCTTTAGGCCTGTGATTCTTTTAGTGAGTTACTTCTGCGGCCTTTCCAGCTATTGCAGATGTTTTGTGAGGTATATACCAAATGGGGCGCTGTACTCTATAATGGGTCTAATGAAGGATGAGTACAGTGGGACAATGACCTCCTTTTATATGGATGAAAAGCCCTTAGTGATGAGGTGTGCCACATAGAAGGATTTCCTGACTGTTGTAGCGATGTGGCTATCGAAGGTGAGACCACTGTCCACCTGTGTCCCTAAGTCTTTCATCACACTTTCGGTGTTTATGGTACTGCCACCTATGTGGTAATTCATGGTTACATGTTTTTTCCCAAAGGGGATAACAATACATTTCTTGGCATTAAGCTTGAGCCCATGGCTCTGACACCAAGCATCTGTATCTGTAAGGCACTTTTGTAAAATATCCACATCATTTGGGGATTCAATAATGGCTCCCAGTTTGCAGTTATCTGTGAACTTTGTTAGCCAGAGTCACTTAGTGTCGGCCTGTACTTCAGAGAAGTAGATGCCAAACAAGAGTGGCCCCAGGACTGAACCCTGAGGTACGCCACTTGTCACTTGTCTGGAACTGGATTTGGAGTTGGCTACTTTTACAGTCTGGGTTCTGTCAGTAAGCTAGTTGGCGCCCCATCAAGTGACATAGGGATTTATGCCCAGCTTAGTAAGTTTATCTATGATTCCAGAGGGGGTGATGGTGTAGAACGCCTTGGTGAGGTCCAGATAGGCTGTGTGGACTGCCTTACCCTCGTCCACAGTTCTGGAGACTGATTTGAAGAAGTCAGTCAGGTTCAGGAGACAAGATAGGCCCTTCACAAACCCAAACTGGTGGGGTGCAGTGTTTGAAGGTTGCCAATGTCTTTGTTTATAAGTTCCATGATAATGCATTCCATGCCCTTGCAGAACAGGCACGTCAGACTGATTTGACGGTAGTTCCCAGGATCCAAGGTGGATCCCCCCTTGTGGAGTGGGATAACTGTATGTGTGCGCCACTCAGTTGGCACAAAGCCTGAGATGAGGCTATGATTCAACATGACACTTAGGTGAAGTGCCAGTTCATTTTGTGTTCATGTAGTACACAGCCCTGGATGTCATCTGGTCCCATGGATGCTGTATTCTATGCTTTGGAGAGTGTGGTTTCTACATGTGTGGGTATTATTACCGGAATTTGGTAATCTTTTGGTATTGAGATGGGCCCTTTAGGGGGTGAGAGGGTGGTGAAGTTTGCACTAAATCGATCTGTTAGGGTATTGGCAATATCCTTGGGATCAGTATATTTAAAGCCATTCTGTTGTAGCTCAGAGCATATCTCGGCATTGCCATTTAGATTTTTGACATAACTATAGAATGCCTTGTGGTTGTCTTTGGAATGTTTGCCAATTTTATTTTCATATCTAGATTTGGAGGATTTTATGAGGGATCTCAGCTTCTTACTGAGGCTGGTAAGGGAGTTTTTTGCATCCTGGGATTTTCCTCTTTTCTGCAACAGTTTCTTTCTTCTGTTGTATAGTTTGTTTATGGCAGGGGACCACCATATTGGCTTCCTTTTTTTTGGAGGAGAGCCTCTTGGTTCTATTTGGGATGACACGATTCATGCATGAGTGGATGTGCTTGTACAGTCTCTTAGTGTAGGATTCAGCAGTCGAACTTTCAGCTCCCATCTACATGGGTGTCATGAAGTTTGTCACTTCTGACTTGAGTAGCATGAAGTTGGCTTTGGAGAAGTTTTTTACGGAGGTTTCCTTACTTGGGTGTGGGGGCGGGATGTGGATGTCAAGGGTAATTTGCTTATGGTCAGACCTGACCAATGACAGGGTGACCACTGGTGTGGAGCATCTATCTCCCATGTTGGTAATGACCAGGTCTAGGATATTGGAACCCCTGGTGGGACAATGGATTAGTTGATCCAGGGCATTGGAATTTAAGAATTCCAGGAACCATTGGGAAAAGGTGTTGGTACCAGAGTAGTTTTCCCAGTTAATGGCTAGGTAGTTGAAATCACCCAGTATTAGGGTGTTTGGTTGTATCTTAATATTGTCCAGTATGTTTAGAAAGGTATAGTGAGAATCTTGGGGCATGGTGGGGGATCTGTAGCAAGCTACAATTTGGACTGCAGCCTTACCTAGTGTTAGTTGCACCTGGAGAATTTCAGATGCATTGTGTTGGGCAACTGGCCTGGAGGTGTGAATATCCTTGATGAATATGGACACTCCTCCACCTTTAGTGTTTCAGTCTTGGTTTGGTGGCTGAAAAGTGTAGTAAGAGTTGTAGCCTGGTATTGCAGGGGTGCTCTCTGGAGCCTTGAACCAGGTCTCAATTACTGCACAGATATCACTGTTCTCCATTTTATGAGTGCCCAGAGAGAGTGCATTTTGAGGTTTAGACTTCTAGTATTGAGTAGCATTACCTTCAGATTTTGCATACTTGTGTCTGTTACGGTGGTGGTTTTGTCCTTTGAACCTTTCCTAAAAAAGGCACTATAGGGATGGTGAGAGCTTTAGCCAGTAACCTGAATCCCAGGAGTGACAAGAGCAGACCATCTCTGGCAAAGCATCGTGGTTTGTCGATCATGTCGTCCCAGGCAGACAGATACTGGATCCCCTTTGAATGACACCAGAAGCTTAGCCAATTGTTGCAATCATTTTGTCCTTATACTGTGGTATCATTCTGGGCAAAGGCAGGATGCTACTCAGGGCTAGGGTCATACCTGCCTGGGCCACATGATCCGAGAGCTCTTCCATGTCTCTTTTCATGTAGTCCAGGGAGGTATATCTCAAGTCATTCACTCCAGCATGGACAATGACGGAGTCGTATTTGTACTTGTTGTGGAGTGACTTGAGTGCGTCTGTTATGTGGTGCATCCTGGCACCTGACAGGCAGCTGACTGTAATTTTCTCCTTGTTCAGCCTGGTGAGTGGGACATCAGTGTACCTGAATATAGAGTCACCTATGACTATAGTGTTGGGTACATTGTCTTGCATTAGGGGCTATTGTTGGGTGGCACACTGATGTTGTGAGATATGTGTCACTTTGGTTGTGATTGGTGTTTGTTTGCATTTCAGCTTTGGAGGTCCTTGTTGCTTGGGCAGGTTAATGTTAAGGGCCTCCGCATATGTGGGTTTAGTGTTATGTGTGGGTTTTGATGGTTTGGGTTTTGAAGGGCTACGTGTTGCTTGAGGTGTAGTGCAGGTGTTAACCTTCTCCTCTTGACTGTCTAGCACAATCTTGGCCGGAGAGAGCTTTGCTTCCAGTTTGGCTATCTAAGTGCATCTCTCGCAGGTTGTAGTGTTGGCTGGTAGGAGGAGGGGGTTGTCTGTGTACATGAGGCAGTTGCTGCATTGCCCCAGTATGCCCAGATTCACCAGGTGGACAGGAGAAATCACTGGATGCTGACCATTGAACATGCCTGTTTAGGTCCTTTTTTGTAAAGTACAAGAGCTGTTTTCCATTACCTTTGCAAGGTACTTTGCAATTATAGGCTGTTTATTGCCTACAATTAATTTCTCCTTATTAACAAGGAGAGTTGAGTGCTTGTATCAGTTTAAGGCTTCCTAGTGCTTTCCAGCAGGTTCTAGAGCAAGTGCTAGTCACAAGGGTTCAGATTTTAGTGCTACTACTGAGAAACCAGTTCTAGGGGAGAATTTGAAGAGCAGACATTCCGGTACCTGGAATAGTTTAACCATAGCCCGGCAGTGCTGCACAATGCGAAAGATGCACAAACACGTGTGTTTTTAAGCCAGAAAGTTGAAAGGGATAGAAATCAGCCCAAAATGGCTAAAATTACAATTTCAGAGCTGGAAACCACTCCTCTAGTGTTAGATAGGCAGTACAATGCTCACCACTCCCACTGGTAAGCAGTAGGACTTTCCTCTACCACAGCAAGGTCTGGATAGCTCTAAACACAGAAAATAAAGTCCTGAAACCAGCAAAGCCTGGGATCTGGACTATACTAGCTAGGAAAGACAGGAAACAAGCAAACAAGATATCTTTTTTTTTGGTTAAAACAGGCTAAACAATGCAATAATACACTAAATAAAAGCAGAAAAGGCTAACTCACTTGAGAGTGTAGCCCTAAACAGTAAATACAATTAAAACTCTACAAAATTAGCAATTTAAAACTTTTTACATGAAGCAAGGCAAGTGCACAACTGAAAAACGATTTAAGAGGCAGTAATACAGTAGAATAAGTAGCTAGTCTACATATACAGAAAAGTCTATATATACAGAAAAAAGGCTAAAACACATTAAAACAATTCATATGCAGTGGAACATAGAGCACTTGAGTTGTAGCAATATTAAGGCAAATACAGTTTTAATAAATGCACTAAAATATACTCTATATTTCCAAAATGCTTGAGAAGCACAATCAGAACACAAGGATATTCAAACAATTTTTTTTATTTTTTATATTAGAAAGGGAGAAAGGAGGAACAGAAGGAAATTCTGTCTGTATTAGGTAGAATGAGCTAATGACAATAGACTGAGATGAGTGTCCAAGATAAAATTTAGAGTAGGGGCGGGCAACTGCAAGGCCAGCAGGTATAAAAACAAGATGCCAATAGGAAGGGGGGGTGGGAAAAAACACTACAGAAATGTTTATCACAAGTAAGCCAATAGCTATGAAATACAGTACAAGTATGCAGTATACAATAACATTGCTATAAATATCTAAAATAAACAGTAACTACTACAAATAAGCAAAAAAAAAAAAAGGCTACGTATTGCTATATATCACAGATCAGCTGCTCCTCCTCATATAGCTCTGTGTGTAATGGCTCAAGGACAGAAGCTTCAGTGCAGAAGCCTGCAAACCACAATTAAGCCCATTGCCCTATTGACAACCCACACATTGTCAAATGTAATGCTTGATGACCTGCTTTTCATCAAACTCCAGTAAAGTTAGCCTAGTAAAGTCTAGTTTTGATTGAGTCCATCCCCAAAGTAAATTATATCTCGACTAGACAATGCAATGGCAAGTACAATAAGGCAGTAACTGAAAAACAAAACAACCTTGCCAACTTGGCCTGCATTAAATTCAAATCCCAGAAGAGTATATGTCACAGATTCTGTATTAACACCTGTGCCTAGTGCCTACTGGAAAGCTATAAAGGACATCCCATTCTTCCAGTTATTTATGCAATAGTTAGGAGCACTTAACTCAATAATCCCCATAAAAAAGGTTTATCTCCTTTATTGCCTTTTGCAGTGCCTTACCTGTCAGTGCTATTTCAAAAAAAAAAAACTTTTCTCATGATTTTCTCTGTTTGGGGAGACCAAGTTTATCTAAGTCTTTCCAATGGGAGAAAATAAATGCACATGCAGAAGCTGCTAAATGAAGCAACCAGTCCTTGAGCTTGTTGTTCTCCAAATGTAATTAATGGTGTTCAAGTATAAAAAAATACTGCTGCTGAATATGGAAGGGAGCACTGTTAGTTCAAAGTCCAGTTAGGCAACCTATTCCCATAGCGTCTGTATGAACTTGCACCCAATGAAAAATAAAGACATAGCTCCAGTAATACCGTAACACATTGTTGTTCGTTCGTCATTGTCAATGTTGACCAAGAACATCACATCGAGGATGTTGACTGAGTACGGTGTGTCTGGCTGTGGCTAATCAGTCCGATGCGAGCTCAGAAAACTCTGCTGCACGTCGGGCACAAATGGTCTGTTGAGGTGGCTGGCAAAGAGGTGGCTATAGATTTAGGCAGCTCATGCATCCACTGCACCTCTGCAGTCCTGCTGTGCTCATAGGAAGTAGCATCTTTGCTGATGCAGCTTTGCCAAGCGGGACGGTCTTGTGTTAGTTTCCCAGGAGTCTGGATCAATGCCAAAGCTCTTCAGATAGACTTTCAGAGTGTCCTTGAAGAGCTTTTTCTGCCTACCTTGTGTGTGTTTGCCACCTACGAGTTCACCATAGACCAGTCTCTTGTGTGTCTGGCATACGTACAAGGTGGCCTACTCACCAGACCTGGGCTCTCTTCAGCAGGGTGTAGATAATTAGCAGTCCAGATTGAGAGAGCATAACTGTGTCTGGAACTTTGTCCTGCCAGTTTTTAGCAGCCTTCTTAAGCAGTTCATCTGAAAGCGATTCAGCTTTTTGGCATGACGCTCAAACACAGTCCATGTCTCACAGGCATACAGTAGTGTGGGCAGTACGACTGCCTTGTACACCTTCAGCCTTGTGGAAAGCTTGATGCCTCTCCTCTCTCAGACTGACTCCCGCAGCTGTCTAAATGCGGAATTTGCCTTGGCGATTCGTGTATCTGCCTCATCAACAATGTTCACAAATCTGGAGAGTATGCTGCTGAGGTATGTAAACTTGTCAACAGCCTTCATGATCTCACCTTCAGTGGTGATAGTTGGTTCCACATATGTCTTCTGTAGTGCAGGCTGATGAAAAACCTTGTCTTGGTATTGATTATGAGGCCGAAGTCTCTGCAAGCAGTGGAAAAGCAGTTCATGCTCTGCTGCATCTGGGCC
The DNA here is from genome assembly GCF_019279795.1 of Protopterus annectens. NCBI lineage: Eukaryota > Metazoa > Chordata > Ceratodontiformes > Protopteridae > Protopterus > Protopterus annectens. Next base: position 464,619,592 of record NC_056743.1, on the reverse strand, counting down.
TCTGTGGCAGCATTGAGTGTGCAGTCATCTGCAAACAGGAAATTGTGCACAAAATCGTCTTCAGCCTTGGTCTTGGCCTGTAGCCTCCACAGGTTATAGAACCTGCCATCAATCCTGTATCTGATCTTAATGCTGGTTTTTCATCATCGCAGAAGCCATCTGACAACAAGGCCAAGAACATCATGCTGAACAGCATAGGTGCCAGTACACAGCCTTGCTTGACTCCATTGGTGACTAGGAAGGCATCAGAGGACTCTCCATCATTCAATACTTGAGCTAGCATGCCATCATGGAACTGGCACACCATACTGATGAATTTGCCTGGGCAGCCAGACTTCTCCATGATCTGCCATAGCCCCTCTCAACTAATAGTGTCAAAGGCTTTGGTCAGGCCCACAAACGTATACAGGTCCCTGTTTTGTTCCTGGCACTTCTGTAGTTGACATGCTGCAAATATCATGTCTACTGTCCATCAGTCCTCTCTAAAGTCATACTGACTCTCTGGCAGGTGTCCATCTTCCATGTGTTGAGTAAGCTGGTTGAGGAAGATTCTGTCAAGGATTTTGCCAACAATAACCAAGAGAAAGATTCCTCTGTTGTTGTCAAAAGACTGCCTGTTTCTCTTTCTTTTGTAGAGATGGACAATGGAAGCATCCTTAAGCTCTTGAGGGATAACTTCCTTTTGCCACATGGTCTTGAAGAACTTGGTGAGCTTCTGTCACAAGACTGGTCCTCCTGTCTTGTAGATTTTGGCTGGGATGGAGTCAGAGCCTGGTGCTTTACTACTGGAGAGGAGCTTAATTGCTTCCTTAACCTCTGATTCCTTTGGAGGTTCTGCCAGGGAGGTGCTAATGGCAACTTGCAGCATGTGGTCAATGGCTTCTGCATTGATGGAGGAAGCCCAGTTCAGGACATTGTTGAAGTACTCAGCCCATCTTTCTGGGATGGTATTCTTGTCAGTGAGCAGGGGGAACCCATCAGCACTGAGCAGTGGTGATGTTCCAGTGGACTGTGGCCCATAGATGGTCTTCAGGGCATCATAGTAACACTGGAAGTTGTTGCTATCAGCGTACTTATGGATCTCATCTGTCTGGAGTCTTGCATCTCTCTGAGCTTTGCTTGCACCTTGCCTTTGATGGAGTTATAGGCTGCTTTCTTGGAGATGGATGTAGCGTTTTGCTGGAGGGATCTGAAGGCTTCACGCTTCTTATCCAGCAGCTTATGAATGTCTTCATCATTGTAATCAAACCAGTCCTGGTGTTTGCGTGTGTTCAGGTCCAAGTGAGCAAGAGCAGTATTGTAGACCACATCCCTAAAAAACTGCCCAGTACTCTTCTGCACCATTGGTGCCAAGGTTGAGTTGGTCAAGCTTACTGTCAAGATCATCACTGAGATTGTGGTGCACAGAGTGCTGTTCTAACTTGCTGACATTCAAGTGCCTATAGTTTTTTCCCCTGTGGATGCCAACTGGGATGGATATGCATGCTGAGTTTTGAGAGGATGAGTCTGTGAACTGTCTAGCAGTCTGTGCCCCACATGGCCTTAGTCACTCTAACATCCTACCTGTTCCTTCTCCTTACTATGACATAATCAATGAGATGCCAGTGCTTGCTGCATGGGTGTATCCGGAACATCTTGCTACAGTTAGGTAGGCAGAAGACCGTGTTTGTGATCGACAGGTCAAGAGCTGTGCAGGACTTCAAAAGTAGATGACTATTGCTGTTGCTTTTGCCAACTCCATTACTCCCAATAACCCCTCCCATGTCTGCTAATCTACACTGACTCTGGCATTGAAGTCATCTAAAATAATAAACTTGTCCACCTTGGACACAGCTGCTATAAGGAACTCCAAGTCTTCATAAAACTTGTCTTTGATCTCCTCTGGTTTTGTTATGGTGGGGGCATATGCACTGATTAAGGTGGCATGGTGCTTTCCTTTGAGAGGGAGCAGCAGATACATGAATCGGTCATTGAATCTTTTTGGGAGGCTGGATAACTTGCTGATCAAATTAGATCTAATGGCAAAACCCACTCCTGCTTCTTAACATTTATTGTTGCTGCAGCCACTCCAGAAAAAGGTATAACCAGCTTTGACTTCTGTCAGCTGGCCTTCGTCTGAGACCCTGGTCTCACTGATGGCTGCTATCTGGATGTTATAACTGCTGAGTTCTCTTGTGACAAGTGCTGTCCATCTCTCAGGTCAATCTGTTTTGGAACTATCCATGATCGTGTGCACATTCCATGTGCCAATGGTGAGCGAAGTCACCAATATTTTTTTTCTTTGTGATTCGACCACATGATTGAGGATCCTTGCCTGCTGCAGCAAGCAGGCCAGGGGTTGGGTGAAGCAGTCTATCCTTAGGGGACCCTTTCTTGCCCCTCTCTCAGACCATGGAGGTGAGCAGAGAGATCCTAATTAGGGCTACTCAGACACCCAGGGAGCTGCAGAACTCCACTGCTGCTTTGGTCCAGTAGAGAACAACCTATTGCCAGGGGCCACCTGTGTGTGAAGTTGTAGCTACAGCTTCTAGTGTATCTTCACCTGCTGCTTCATCATTCATACATCGCCACAGGACTTGACCGGAGAAGTGATGTCTTGACTTGCGCGTAAATTAGATTATAGTGAGAAGGAGTTGCGCAAATCATCAGTCTCACTATCTCTTGTCCCAGCCTATCTTAATCCAGTGCAGAACATAGTTGACATGACTGGAGATGGAGTAGGATGCAGTGGATGGCCATGTCCTAATGTGTCTCACTGTGCCCTATTTGTGCTCCACAGCACTTGCTGAGTCCACCTTCCTGCCTGTTGAACTAGTCGAGTGATTTCCTCTGTGCAGTCTGCCAGATCCAGTCTTCACATGCATAGGTAGACAGCCCCTGACTCACCGAGTGTTACAAACTTGCTGGCTACCCTCACCTAGTTTTGCCGGCCAGTCGAAGCCATTGCCTGGGGTGTGGCTGCTGTTGCATCCAAACAGCTAAGAGGAGCCACAGGTGAGATCTGAGTGTCAGGTGAGGACCAAGGTGGATGAACTACTCTAAAGAGCACAAAGTGTTCACCCAGCAGAGGCACTACCTCTCCCTGTCACCCCATGCACCCCACATACTGCACAGGTGATTGCAAACTGACTTTGAGCTATACTATGTTCAGTTGTGCACATACCTTTCCATATAGAATAATGCAAAGGCATCAGGATTAGCTTGTATTCCCTCACAGGAAAACTTAACATCTTTACTAAACATCTCATCAGCAGTCACAGCAGATGAGAGCAACAATAGCCTGTACAGGTGTGAGGCACTAATAGGTAATACGGCATGCCGGCCCTCCAAGTTCATAGGTACTAGCTAGCCATGCAGTGTGGGAGGCCATTTGTGAACCTAGTCCAGATTCCCAGTTGTCGCAAATCACAGTTGGATTTAGTGACTTGCTCAAGGTCATACAATAGGCAAATGAAGGCTGCAGGAATCAAACTTTGTATTACAGGAAGTAGCTAGTTAACAACTTTAAGCCTTAATCCTCTGTGCCAGCTGCCAGACAAAACTTAGAAATGGCAATCTAAACTGCACTTAATTGTTGTAAAGAAAGAGGATTCAAACCCAAGTCTGAGTAGTGAATCTCATATTTTAATGCTAGATATTATCAAGGATTTGAAATCTGTAAGTCCCATATCTCTACCAGGGTTACATATGGCATGAAACCCCAATCTTTTCCTCTTTCTAGCACTACATTATCAAGCCACAAGGGCCCCTGCTTCATTGTGAGGCTTTCACCAATGGGATTCAATCTACCTTTAGTTTTGACAACCTCAAAGAAGTTGGTGGTAACTCCCAGACCTCCATGGGGGGTATAAGGCCATAGAGTACTGCAGTTGTGCTCACCACATAATTCAAGCTAGTCATCTTTGAAAGAGATCTGCCATAGCATCTGAAGCTCAATTAAATACTGACCTCCTGTATCACTGTCTTCCTTTGGGAGGAATCTTTCTTGTGAAATTATGGACTCTTCTAACATAAACATGCATGCATACCTCCCCAAGAATGAAATCCAAAAACTCAAGTTGCTTATAGGAGTGCACCTAATTGCTGTTTTTGCCCTCTTGCACATCCTTTTCCAGATGAACTGGTAGTGCAAAGAAGAAGTTTTCAGCAATATATGATGGGGTAGAATTGGGCATAGGATAAAACATAAGATATTCAGGTGAGAAGCAAATATCTTAAGTTCCACTTTACCCAATAAAGAAAGACCTAAATTTTGCCAAGAGTGGGGTCAGAGGAGCTTCTTAGACTAAATGCATGCCTGATTATGGATAATCATCTTATAAGTGTTCAGCTGTAGCCCTATATCAAGATAATTTGAGAAGAGCGGAACCAGTCAGTGGGTTAATTTACATTAATCTCCTGCAGGGAATTAGAAAAGCAGTTAGTCACAATCAGCATAGATTACATATGTTTAAATATAATTAATGCACACTTATGTGTGCAAGAAAATGGACCTAAGATATGCCTGATAAAGAGTCTTGTGTGAAGATGGTATTATTATTTGCAATGAAAAGGACCTAGTAGACCATCTCTTAGAGCAGCTACTCAGACATGGAGACCCCCAAGTTGAGTGTTCAGTTAAGTAACTCGGTCACTAAGAGAAATAGGGTGAGAGAGAGGGGGCTAACATGCTCTTTATGTAGACTAAAGATGGGGGTAGGACAGACTTTGTCAATACCATATCAGGAGGGGGTAGGACATATACATCTGCCATTACCTTCTTTGGAATGAGTCCCGTGCATAAAAAATAATTTAGTCCTGATCTTAGTATCTAAGGCTTAGTTTTCCAATCTGTTACTCACAAATCCTCTGCAAAGGGTTAAGAGTTCCTGTTCAAGCTGTTGCTTCTTCTCTGCATTTTTTGCCTCATGCTGTTTCAGCTCTCATTCTCTTTACATTTCAAACTACTTCATTCTCTTGACTAACAAATGCTGACACCATTCTCACTCCGTTTATCTCTCATGTCACTGCTTCTTTGCTTTCTCTCAGCAGCTTCCAGATCTTTTACTTTCCTTTCAAGTTCTAGTCTCTTTAATTTTAGCTTAATTTTAAGATTGTCTGAGAATAGATCTAGTGGTCCTTTAGCAGCATGCTGCACACTTCCATTTCCTTAAAGACTGTGTCTGTTGTATCCACTAGACTTCATTTCAACTTGTGCACTGAGCAGCTGTTGTTAAATTCCTTTTATTCAACCCAGTATGTGAGAGTGCTTTTGAATTAATCTCCTTTACCAGATGTGCTACTAATATCATACAATATTCCTCAGAGCTCATACTGCCAATATTTTAACTGTTATGACTGAAATATAAAATAACTGATGTACAATTAAATACTGCCTCCTGTTTTACCTTGTGGCTGCAAGGATACAGACAGTTTTGGGTAACAGTACTATTTTGATGGCTATATAAGTTTGGTTTATACTTTATCCACACTGCAATAAATGTGTGTGAAACAAAAATGGGTTAAGGTAGCCTGAACCTGCTCCATAGCTACCCATATATATGTTTGGAATAATGGCTATTAATAGGTCAAGAAGGATGCAATTACTATTTGCTGAGTTTGACCATGCTGTGATTTTTATTAGCTGAAACCTGTTGAAGTGGTATAGTAAGTTATAGTAATGTATTTTATTTTTTCCTTTGGCTCAAGAGGATCAATATAATAGTCCCCTAGGAGGGTTACTTTTTAAAATAATTTTCCTAAATTGGAAAGTAGAGCTGTATAACTATAACAATAAATATTGTAATAAATCACTGTTGCAATAGCCTAAGCTATATAGGGCCTATCGCTGTGCACCACCATTTTATCAAAGGTATAATACATCCAACTGTTAGCAGCTTCATAAAAGACAGTTGTAGTGCAAAGAGCTTCATAGAATGCATTGCCTAGGAGGTAGAAAAGACCCCCTGTAGTAACAATGCTAAGCAACAATTCCAACAGTAGCCTATATACAAAAGGATGGGAAGAGGCATACTAGCAGCATCAAAAAGAATACACACAAGAGAATGGGGCTGGAGGGGGAGTGCCTATGGTAAAAAAAAAAAAACAACAAAAAAAAGCAGAATGTATTAGGGAGTCACATGTACATGTGCATCTATTACATCTATGTTTATGTGCTGATTGTTTTGGTTTCTTCTGTGTGAAGCCTGCCAATGCTACCAATATGTGATGGCCAACAATATGTGTCATCCCCACACTGGGCCAGTAATCAAGGATCCTAACTCCTCACCACTAAAACTGGAGATTGACATGCACTTGGAATATAAATTGATACACTCAGTATTTCCAGATGCAGACTTCTCTGCATCAAGTACAATTTCCCTTAAGAGCACAAAGGGGAAAAACTCAGCCCGGAATCTGGATGTCTTTATATCTGTCTCCCTGCAGGTCCCCAATAAGACTATCCACCAGTACAGCTGTAGGGTTAGGTCCTCAGCCGAGTGTCAAAGCCAAGTCCTCCAGCACCCTCTTTGTGAATCCAGTGCATCATGTACCTGCCCAAGTAGCTTACACATACACACACTGAGAGATTTGATTTGCACACACAGACCCACACACACACACACACACACACACACACACACACACGAAAGGCTCGCAGAGGTTTGCCATCTATGCCCCCTTATGCCCAGGTAGTTATCAACGTTACCAGACACTCCACAATCAGCTACCATATGGTCTTTAACAAAGGATGTCCAATTATACCATGTAATATTAATATTAATACAAATGGTAGTGGTTCACCAAGATGGCTAGGCATTCTGGAGTGGCCAATACAGTGTCAGCAAATAAATATAAGTACTCTTAAAGGTTAGATACTTTCTAACAGGACCAGCCACAATAAAAGTTTTAAATATATTTAATAATAAAGAAAGAAAGAAAATAAAAATATTGAATATATTTTTACAGTAAACCACAGATTTCAAATCACAGAAAATATTGACATTAACAGTGATAGACAGACTCATACAAATAAAAAAAATCACTTTCTGAGCTAAGCTTCACTATATTCCTAACTGAATCTAAGAAGAATTTACTGTTCCATAGTTAAGTTACTTACTACAGCAAGGCAAGATGCTGTGGGTAAGGGTCTTTCAAGTCAGGCTTCCCAAACAGAATACTCTATACTCTGAGATTTCTCTTTTTAATATCTAAAATATAATTTCCAAGAGGGCTGTCAGAATGACCTCAACTGGTTACCTGATGCTAGTTTCCGAATGCATTCCCTTTTGAAGCTGAGACAGGAATTTAGCACAGACAGCCACAGTACCCATCCAAATGTTTATGGCAGTGTCTGGGGGCTCCTCTCTTCTCACTGAGCTGATGAAAAAAGGCTCTTCCCTACACCTGTTGTCTCCAGTCCTATTTAGCACTCTGATATGCTGTTTTAATGGTTTAACAGCTGATTTACATTTCCCTTATTTTTCTTAAAGTTAACCTCTGCTGTGCCAGTATACTCTGTTAAAACATATACATTTAATTCAGCTACAATAATACATCTACATTTTTCTTCATTTCAGTAGGGTGCACTGTTGATATATTTCAACACAAGCAAAGCTCACAAATACATTTTCAGCACAAGTATATGTACAAAATCAGTTTGATATACAAGTGACATGCAATTCCAATTCATTTGTAATACAAGCATCTTGTATAAATCAGTTTGATATTCAAAGGACATATCATCCTTTTCAAAACTCCAGCTGCTATGCTAGCACTTGCCCATATCATCACATTCTGTTTTAAGACAAAGTCTGTTATTTAAGCAGATATTATGATTGTTTAATTTGAAAGCTTTGAGTCTTATTGAGTTTTTTAATCATGTTGCACTGATATCACATATGTCTGGATTGTTTTCATTATTCAAAGCTTCCATTTGTTTTATTTTTTTCACTAACATCATGGTCCTTCAATGGCATATTGTGAAGAGTTTGACATTTGCTGAAGTAAGATAAACTGATTAATACTTTTTTTTTCTTTTTGTTACTCTTTGCTCCCACATTTGACCATCACCCCATCCTAGCCAACTAACCCATTTGTTTTTTGTCAAGAGGATGAGTGTCAGCAGGGAGGAGTCAGTATTTAGATAGCCATTAGGAATGGTTTGAAGGCATTTTCTCTCTGAACTCACATTTCCTCTCTAGCTACCTAGCTTGTGGAGCTGATACAGGATGTGCAATGAGATGCCTGCACTGGTTGTCCCTGACCTCCACAAGGAACTCAAGGAACATTGCCAGCAATCTGACCCATACACTCCCTTTAAAGCAAAGGAAGTAATTTTCCTACATGCTCCATAATTGCTTACTGCCCTCCTCACTCCCTGGGAGAGACAAGCAGGCCATGAGCCTTCACTTCACTTCTACCTGTCTAGCTAATCCAGTGATGAGGCCACTAACTGAACCCCCACTGAATCAGGTTCTTGTGTGAGGTTAACTATGGTGGCAGACTTTATGGATTCCCTGCTGATTGCTCTGTTGGAGATGCTGGGTGTGCAGATTGGACTGACTGGGGAGATGATTTTTTTTGAGCTATGCTACAGAATCAGAATTGCTTAAATGTAGTAAAGCCTTGCTGAGTCTAATTATGGTGTCTGCCAAAAAAGCAATTACTAGAAAATGTAAATCAAAGTCTAGACCATCTTTAATAGAAGTAGTGAATATAGTAACAAAGATAAAACAACTGGAATTGGAATCTTTAGAAAAGGGAAGGAGCAAATTGCATAGGAAAAAATGGGAATTGTGGGAACAATATATGCAGACCAGGAATGAGGTTTAAAAGGCAGGATTTGAATGAGCCATATAATGCTTAGCTGACAATGATTGGATGGTTTATAAGTGATGCATAATGTTTGAAACTATAGTTCTTTCAATGGTGTCTGTAATGTAAACTGCAACTAAAGTGGTATCATTGTATATGTTTTTCATTTGTATAAAAGTAAGACTGCCTTTTTGTCATATGTGCAAATTTAATAAACATATTTGGGAAAAAACATTTCTATGGTATGCTATGGTAAGTCTTACGAGTGCAGGGAATAAGACAGCATTATTTCCTTTCATCCATTTGGGAAGTGATTTGCTATTTTATTTATGAATTGTGTCCTTTTATACATCTACTGTTTAAAAATGTGGCATATATTTTAATACAAGAGAGATGTGATTTGATCATTGAATGATATTATAAATTTTTTCCAGGTTACTTTATTTTGCTGAATTTCCTATTTGTCAGGTTATACCCATACACCAGCAGTCAAATAAATAAAGGGTGGAGTGAAGTGAGAGTAATACATGTCATGTATATATGTAAGATAGTGGTACTTGGTTATGCTATGTTTGTTTGCATTTTGGACTGTTTGTATTTATATAATTTTTCTTGTTTTTATGAGTCAGTGTTGTTCTGATGGCAAGACAAGGCAGTCCAGACTGAGTTTGTTGTTTCTAGCAACAGTGGTGCATTATTAATAGCGCAGACAATTCTTAAGAATATGTTCCATTGGAAAAATTAAATGCAGAAGACAAAAATCATCAGTGATCAAGGTTATATAACGATGGATATATTACTACCAAGTTCTGTCTAGATAGAATGTGTTGAACATGCACACAGTATAGCAGGTGGGAAACGGAAGAGCAAAATTCATAGCGGTAATGTACCCAGTATCAAATTCAAAATGTGAAAAGTTTATGATGCAAGTATATTTTTATGCAATGTACAATTTAGTCAATATGGCACCCATTTAGACAAATATGAGAACATTATATAATGTTCACCTTAGTTTAGGCAACAAGTCCAGAAATTCTTCATGTGTTTAACCCCTTTAGTGATGGGCCTTCTATCAAAGTATTACACCAGAAGAGCCACACAATCCTTCCTTCTTTTTTAAAACTATTTTGTGCTCTTTCTCACAAAGTTTTTTTCTGTGTAACTATTTCACCAGTGATGGAAATATTGTCTAGTATCAGTCTTAAATATGCTACATTGATTTCTGCTACATCTGACATTGCCTGTGCTGCAGATACTCCCTCTCCATATTTTTGGTATAGTTGTTTTAAATTTATCAAATCAATCAAGGTAATTTCCAAATCTGACTAAACAGTTGGAACAAACGTCATACCCATGGATAAAATGTTCGCTACAACAGAGTCTATGTTGGTAGTTGAATAATGGCAGAACAAGACAAAAATAGGCAAAATCAAACCAACTGCTGGAATCCAAACAAAAAAAATGACCAAAACCAGTTAGCCACTGCTTTATTCACAAAAATGTAACACTTTTGTGCGTGTATTACATACACTTCTTCAGAATAAAGTACATTCACAAAAATTAAGTTTAAAAAAACCTACCAATAAAATCGCATGACCCATCAACACACCTACACAAATGAGTTCTTAAAGGCATCTTTCTCAGATTTTCAAATGTTACAAATATGTATATACAAAAGAAAAAAGATATACCCTATTATTTCACAAATACATTAAAAATGTTATTTCAAAAAGACAACATATTGAACTTAAATATAGTGAGACATAAGCCTTAAAATACAAGCTATAGATAGAGACTCATTTAAACTTGGGGGTGAAGTGGCGTTTAATTTTAGTTGGCAATGCAGCTTCCCAGGTTCTACCATATCATGCCATGGCCCTCTCCAGAAAATTCTGATGTATGGTGTTGATTCCAAAAAATAAAAAACATACATGGTCTGGATGTTTTTGTAAACGACTATACAAGGCATTGGTAGTTCTCGTATGTTTAATGTCATAAATATGTTCGCAAATACATTCTCTAAAACTATGGATAGTCTTTCCAACATACTTGGGCACATTTTACATAATGCAACATATATCACTCCCATTGAATTACAGTTACAGAAAAATGTGATTTGACTTTCATACCATTAATAAACACCTCATGTTTCTCTAAAATATACTGGGGCGGCCACGGTGGTGCAGTGGTTAGCATTGCTGCCTCACAGCAAGAGGTTCTCTGGTTCGATCCTCGGCTGGGGTGCCTTGAGTTTGCATGTCCTCCCTGTGGTCGCGTGGGTTTCCTCCCACATCCCAAAGACATGCTGCAGGTGGATTGGACACTCTAAATTGGCCCTAGGTGTGTGTGGTGTGTGCCTTCTGTGGAAGGAAGGTTGCCCGGGCTGGCAACTCGACACCATAAAACTCCACTGCCATTCAATGAAAAAGCCGAAAGAAGAAGAAGAAGTTTCTCTAAAATATACTGGCACAAATTGCAAGCACTTTCACTAAAAGTAGTATACAATTTGTCGTCTGATTCTAACATGTTCTTAATACATTTAGCTTTTCTAGTAACAAATACTGGTTTGATCCCCAAAATATCCTATATCCCATCAAATGCTCTAAAAACAGGCCGATTTTGGGTAATGATGTTCCAAATAAAACCATATTCCTCAGTAAAGGTGGTAATAAATGAACAATTATATTCAACATTTGGTTCTCTCTGATATACTAAAGCTTTATTGTCTACCAAAATGGGAATCACTTCCCTCTACTGTCTCTTCTGAAGGACTTCCCCCCATATTAAATCAACTAAATCAGGGGGGTACCCTCTAGTTGTAAACGTTCCTTTCAAGTTTTCATATTCCTTAAGAAACATCTCTTCACTGGAAATCATACGTGCTAACCTTATATATTGCCCCTTAATGATTCCTCTCTTTTGATGCATTGGGTGGCAACTACTATAGTGCAAAAGGCTATTGGAGTATGTTGCTTTTCTAAACACAGTGCTCTGTATTATTTTTTTCATATCATCCTTGTATATTAACATGTCCAAATAATTAATACTTACTGTACTATAATGGTAAGTGAACTTTAAATAAGAGGTAGTGGAATGTAGATTTTCCAAAAATCTATCTGTATCTACTTTGCTAACATCCCAAGCAATAAAAATGTCATCCAAAAACCTTGCATAAAAATGGTAAGGTGGGACATTGTCATTATTAAATATATCTTGCTTTTCCCATTGAAGTAGGACTGTGTTGGCAAATACTGGGGTGCAACTTTCACCCATAGCCGCACCTCTTTTTTGTTGAAAAATGGATGAAATTATATTTCAAAACCATGTCTAACAATGCATCAAGAACATTAATCTCATTAGCACTAAAAACACCAGATTCATGAATAAAATCATGAAACATCTATTTTCTAACATCTTGTGGAATAATATTAAATAAATTTACTATATCAATGGTAACAAATGCTAAACTGGTAATATATTTAACCTTTCTTAATTTTTCTAAAAAATCCCAATAGTCTTTCATAACATGAGAGTAGGCAGACACCAATGCTTGTACTTTATCTATGTATACAGCCATAGGGTGAGTGATTGAAGTTCTAGCACTCACAGTAGGTCTCATGGGAGGGTCCCACAAACATTTATGTATTTTTGGGATCCCAAAAAGGGGGGGGGCCACAGGAAATTTAACCTCTTAAAATTCACAGATTTCTCTAGTAATTTCTTTTTGTTCCAACATGTCTAACAAGATAAATCTAATTCTAGAATAACATGAATTAATATAATCCAAAGATATCTGCTCATACAAATCTTCATCCAACACATGTTCGAACATTTTGTTAAGGTAATCCCCTCTATCCATAATCACGATCCCTCCCCCTTTATCTGGCTTCATAACTCTAATCATTTTGTTATGCATAAGTTCTTTCAATAAGCTCTTTGCATTAATAGTCAAATTTGTTCCACACATATTAACATGATTACCCTTTAGCAATTTCCTGAAATTAAATTCACATAATTTTTCAAAAATTACCAAGGGTGTAGGTAGGACAGGGTTAAAAACACTACTACTTCTTAAAATATTACTAATATAATTATTATCGACACCATTAAACAACAATTTGAAGTTAAGCTTTTTCAGATACAATTTTAAGTCCTCCATTAAAGTCTCAATTCTGGCATGTGTAGTAGGGACAAAAGTAAGCCCCTTACTTAACAGACTCACTATACTTTCATTAAATACATGTGTGAAGTTATGTACTCTGAAGTCACCTTTAGCATTAATTAAAATGTTAGGCAAAGCTTCATTAACAGTACCTGCTGTTTCATAATTTTCTAGTAGTTCTGTGGATGCTGGTAGTATGAATTCCACCTCTCGTACCTCCCTCTGGCTCACCCTCTGTTCCATGGACGTTGGTTCCGATTCTGTTGATGGAAATTCCACTCGTTGTTCTGAAAGTGGTTCTGGTTCCGGTTCCTGAGCCTCTCGGATATCCTGGGAGGAGCTGCTTCTAAAGGGGCCACCCCCTCATCTTGGTTCTCAACATGCTCGACTTCCTCCAATGGGGGATTCACTTCTGAAACTCTATTATCTTGGTTCTGCCCTTCTTGCACACCCATTGGCAAGGGGATATGCTTTCCACTCCTGGTATTCTCTTCTATCTCTGTCAAGCCTTTTACACTTTCTCTTTTGAATATCTCCTACCACATTGCCTATTCTGCTAAAAACTGCAGTATATTGTGCCCCTTGTGCAGAAAATAGCACATCCTTTTTGATTGTATTGTCCAGCCCTTCGGCTTCTTTTATAAGATCGCCTATTTCATTCTGGTTGTGCTTTCTTAATAATTTCAAAAGCTCCACACCTTGTTTATTAAACAGTTCAGTCAAGTCCAAATGTAAAGGGGAACCAGCCAGTAACCCATTCGGGTATTTCCACAGTCTAATCCCCCTAGGGACTCTCTCAGTGTGAATGCATTCAGATAAAAAAGCATTTTCTACTTGTAATTTGTGACATTTAAGCAACACCTTTTCAAAGCTAGTTAAAGTTTCACTATATGAGCCTGTTTCACTACTTACATGCTGCAAATGAATAGTGGAATGCAACCAGTTGTTTAAATTAATGTTTGCTGTCTGTTCACTATTGGAATTCACTGATAATTGAGGGGAAAGGTTCTTTAAACAGGCAGGTGTACGATGGTATTCTGTAGCAGTCGAAGAAGTAGCTACTGGTCTGCTGGACCGTTCCATAAGCTCTTGTACCAACAGAGTAAGCTGCCCAACACTTCTCTGGAGGTCTTCCAGGTTAGAAACTGGTCTGGCCACATTGACATTCAGATTATACGCAGAAGACATGTAGAACCAAAAACCAAGGCAGAACAAGACAAAAATAGGCAAAACCAAACCAACTGCTGGAATCCAAACAGAAAAACAACCAAAACCAGTTGACCACTGCTTTATTCACAAACATTTAATGATTTCATGTGTGTATAACATACACTTCTTCAGAATAAAGAACATTCACAAAAATTCAGTTTAAATAACCCACCAATAAAAATCGCATGACCCATAAACACACCTACACAAATCAGTTCTTAAAGGCATCTTTCTCAGATTTTCAAATGTTATAAATATGTATATACAAAAGAAAACAGACATACCCTATTATTTCACAAATACATTAAAAATGTTATTAAAAGAATACAACATATCGAACTTAAATATAGTAAGACATAAGCCTTAAAACACAAGCTATAGATAGAGACTCATTTAAACCTGGGGGTGAAGTGGCGTTTAATTTTAGTTGCCAGTGCAACATCCTATGTTCTACCATATCCCGCCATGGCCCTCCCAGCAAATTCTGATGTATGATGTTGATTCCAAAAAATAAAAAAAATGTGGCCTGGATGTTTTTGTAAATGACTATACAAGGCATTGGTAGTTCTCATATGTTTAATGTCATAAATATGTTGGTAAATACATTTTCTAAAACTATGGATATTCTTTCCAACATAAAAACTTGGGCACATTTTACATAATGCCACATATATCACTCCCATTGATTTACAGTTACAGAAAAAATGTGTTTTGACTTACCATTAATAAATGTATTTTTTATTTATTTTACATTTGTTGACAGGGGTAGTCTAGCTGGATATATGTCCATTTTCAGTAGAGGCCCAGGGAGAAAAGCTCCACAAAGATCAGACAACATTAAAAATAAAATTACAGTTACAAAACATTAAACTTCAGTTACAGATACATTAAAGTTCAGTTAAGATAAAATACCCCTCTCCTTATTTTCAAAATTAAGGATTTTTTTTTTATATTTGTACACTGTAAGAAAATATCAAGAAGGAAGAGGGAAATTCCCAGAACAAAGTCATGAGTAAGGAAAGGGAAAAGAGACTAGTTATAGAAGAGAAGAAAATCAGGAATGGGACAGAGTAGTAAAGGGGAAGTTACCATTCAAGCAGAAGCAGTTGGGATGTCTGTTATGTCTACCTTGGGTATACTAAGTCCAACTTAGAGGTAGTAACATTTAAAGTGACAATAAAGTAAGGTGGAATAGCTTAGGAAAAATTATGTGATGATGAAAACAGGAGGAGAAAGTATTAGTCAGGGTTCGTACAGGGACAGAGCCAGTGGCTAGTAAGATAAAATTTAAGTTTCTTTTTGAAAAGTGAAGTAGAGGAGATACAAGTGAGGTCACCAGGAAGTAGGTTCCAGCTTTTTCCCACTGTATTAGAGAAAAGGGAAACTCCTGCTTTATTGTTGGGCTTATGTGTAGATACTAGTAGTTTATTAGCTGAGCATAGGTTAGAAAGATTTTTATATGGACTGATAACATTTGTAAGACTTGGTGTTTTATCTGGATAATAAAGGATTTTATAGGAAATAATTAGTTGCTGAAATAAAAACTGATTGTGTAGTTTCAGCCAACTGAGTTGGTTTAAATTTAGGCAGTGGTGGCTTCTAAATGGGGAACCGGCAGCAAATCTGTCTATACTGTTGTAGGAGACTGACAGCTTGTTAAGGTTAGTTTTTCCTAGATTTGTGTATATAGGTGAGGCATAGAAGAGAGGGGAGATGAGGTGGGTGTGGACAATAGTAGTTCTGGCTGTGAGAGTGAGGAAGGGCTTAATTTTGTAAAGGGAGCCTAGCTTTTGGTTTACCAATTTTATTGTGGTATTGATATGAGTATCATAGTTAAGGTTGTGGTCGACAGTAACCCCTAAAAGTTTGGTTGTTGTGTCAGGAGATATGACTGTGCCATTTTTGGATTTTATAGAGAAGTGAAATGGGGTAGACTTTTGTGTAGGAGTAAATAGCAATAGTTTAGTCTTTTTAGGATTGAGAAGGAGACAGCACTGTAAAAGCTGAAAGACATTTTGGGTGAGGTCCTGCAGTTCAGATGGACTTGTAGCTGATGAGATTAAAGTGGAATCATCAGCGTATTGTATGGTTACAGCTTGGGGGATACTAATAGCTAGATCGTTGATAAAGATGGAGAAAAGAAGCGGGCCTAAAATAGATCCTTGGGGTACACCAAGGGAGACAGGAAGAGGGGTGGATAGAGTGTTTTCCCAGAGCACTGCCTGTTACCTATTATCTAAGTAGGACTTGAACCACTGTAGTTCTTGAGTGTCAAGTGAGAGGGATTTTAGAAGATTCAAAAGTATTTGATGATTAACCATGTCAAATGCTTTTGAAAGATCAATAAAGATAGCAGAGGACAGGATGTTATTGTTACGGTTTTTGTTGATGTGGTCAGTAAATGAAAGGAGGGCAGTAGTAATGCTATGGAAGGGTCAAAAGCCATGCTGAGAGCTAGCTAATAGGCCATATAGGAGAAATTGGTCAAGTAGTTGGTGGTGGATGCATTTTTCCATGATTTTAGCTATAGGAGAGAGAAGGGCAATTGGATGAACGTTGGAAAGTTCTGTTGAGTTGCCAGCCTTATGAAGGGGGATAATATGTGAGATTTTCCAGATGGATGGGGTGGTTCCTTCTTTTATGGTTCTGTTAATTAGGATTGAGATAGGGTAAGCAATAACTCTGGCTGCAATTTGAAGATACTTAGCAGGTAGTAGGTCTGCTGAGGGGGTAGAGGGTTTGGGTTTTTGTAGTAGGATACAGATGAGGGATGTAGGGACAAGTTGGAGTTGAAAAGTGGGTGGAGAGGTAAAGGAGGAGGGGGCAGATTCATGGATACAGGAGGTAGTGAGTTGGCAAGAGACTGGATAGCTTCAGTAAAGAAGTCGTTGAAGGAGTCAGCAATTTGATTGGGAGTGTCTTGGGTTATTCCGGAGGGGGTGGATGTCTTAGTGCTGCCTCAATGAAGGAGTCTATTGATCCCTAACCAGACTTTCTGTGGACTTTGTTGGTTGGTTTGCTGGAGTTGAAAGAAGAAGTTTTTTTGTCTAATAGTATAGATGCTTTAATAGAGTTTCTAAGCTGTTTAAATTTTATGTGGTCAGATGTGTCCTTAGAAGAACGCCATCTTGAAAAAAAAATGTTTCTCAGCAAAATATTTTGTTTAGTTTCCTTTGTAAGCCATGGTGCAGTTTTGGTCCGATTCCTAAGGGCACAGGAAGGGGCATGGAAGTTGAGGATTTCAAGGAACTTAGAATTGAAGTAAGCTACTGCTTCCTCGAGTTGGAGATGTTTTAAGGGTGACCAGTTGCATAGGCTCAGTTCCTTTTGGAAATGTTCAGGGTTAAAATTTTATTGGAGCGAGTAGTTCTGTAGGTTATAGGACTGGGTGTATTGGTCTTTTGTCGAATTAAATAAGTTAAAGAGTGATCACTCATGCCATCTGGGAGGATGCCTACCATGTAGATTAGGGACTGCGTATTTATAAGGATCCAATCAAGGACAGATTCTTTGTTGGTGGGTTTATGGATTTGAGTGGTGAGGTGACAATTTGAGAGAAGCCATGTAGGTTTATGTGGTCAGAAGGGTTATCAGTATTTTAGGTATTCCAGTCAATATTAAAGTCACCTAGGACAATGGTTTCTTGAGGATAGTTAGTGGACAGCCAGCTGAGGATATTTTCAAGGGAGTTGATGTTATTACCTGGAGGAAGATATGAGCATAAAATATAGATGGACTTACAAGTATTTAGTTGTAGTTTGGTGAAAAGAATTTCAGAATTGGTATTAGCTGGAGGACACGTTTCTAGTAGTGTAAGTTGGAGCCCTGTTTTATAAATTAAGGCCATGCCCCCTCCCTTCTTGTTAGGGCGATCTATTCTTAAAATACTATATCCTGGAGGAGTGATTTCATAGTCCTGGGTAGATGGTTTTAGCCATGTCTCAGTTAAACATAGAATGTCAAAGTCGTGCACCTCTAGTAGGGCATGAAGGTGAGTTATACCATTGTTAATACTATGTATATTTAAGTGAGCTAATAAGAGGGAGCTAGGAGGCTTTGTAGGGTTGTGTATGGAAGAGGAAGAAGGACTGCTTGTGTAGGTAGGGCTGTTGTTGGTAGGGCCAGGATTGGGATGAATGTCACCATCTATAAGGAGGTGAAGGTGTAATCTGTATGTGTGAATTAGAGTAAGATTCAGTAGGTCATCTGCTGTTATGCATATAAACACCTCACATTTCTCTAAAATAACGGGATAACAAAATTCATAGTGATAATGTTCCCAGTATCAAATTCAAAATGTGCAAAGTTTATGATGCAAGTATATTTTTATGCAATGTGCAATTTAGTGAATATGGTACACATTTAGACAAATATGAGAACATTATATAATGTTCACTTTAGTTTAGGCAACAAGTCCCAGAAATCCCTCATGTGTTTAACCCTCTTAGTGATGGGCCTTCTACCAAAGTATTACACCAGGAGAGCCACACAATCCTTCTTGCTTTTGTAAAACTATTTTGTGCTCTTTCTCACACAGTTTTTTTCTGTTTAACTGTTTCATCAGTGATGGAAATATTGTCTAGTATCAGTCTTAAATGTGCTACATTAATTTCTGCTACACCTGAAGTTACCTGTGCTGCAGAAACTCCCTCTCCATATTTTTTTGGTATAGTTGTTTTAAATTTATCAAATCAATCAAGGCCGTTTCCAAATCTGACTTAACAGTCGGAACAAATATCATACCCATGGATTAATTGCCTGCTACATCAGAGTCTATGTGAGTAGTTGAATAATACTGAACAGGAGGGAGCTCAGTATATTAATGCTATGGAAAGTACTCTCCCTCATGAATCTAGAATAGAGTTTGATTCTAAGGCAACTTTTATTACTACTTTTAACAATAATATTCAATGAATAAAATGTATTTTAAATAAAAATTGGCCGTTGTTAGGTGAGTAGGGATCAATAAGGAATAAGGTAGGAGAAAGACCTGTTTTAGTCTGTCATAGGGGACCTAATTTAAAGAATATTTAGGAGAGGAATAATAACTATAACTATAATAAAAATGGAGAAACAAAGAAATGTGTTTTTTGTCACTATTGTAAACGTGTCAGCAAGGATGAAAGTTTTTGAAATAAAAGAATTTAATTATAATATTAGAGGTAGGTTTAATTGTTAATCTAGGGGAGTGAGCTATATTGTCAAGTGTATGAATGTCTGTGGGTAAAACCAATCATAAACTTAAAGTGAGACTATATGAACATTAATATAATATTAAGAAGAATAGCTCAATAGTGCAGTGGCAAAACATATCATTGAGTATTTGAGAGACTAGCTTTCTTACATGTTTATTGATTCTGCATCTCATAATATTAGGGGTGGGCCTCAAACATTACTATTGTAAGAGAAGGGACTTATTTGGAAAATTCAATTAAATTCGGGAGTGTCGCCAGGCATCAATGAACAGACTTCTGTTTCTTTACTGTTAAACCTCAAAGCCATTGAACAATGAAAGAAAGTGTCTGTTTTAAAGTGGTGTTATAAGTGTTTGTAATATTTTTACAGTAGCATGAGTTTGAATGCATTGGACCTTTTGTTCAAGTTCTGATTGAATAAAGCATTTAGTTTGATTTACGTTGATGTGCTGCTAAAAATGCAGATGCAATGATTGGGGGAAGTAGCAAGAAAGGAACAAATTATGAAAGGGAATGTTTTTTAATACAATAATTAGATCGGAATTTATGCAATATATACATCGGAATTATATGTGATCTATTGGTGGGAAGTTTTTGATTAAACCAATCAGTGAAGCTCCAGGTTGTCTGCAATGGCTTATGAATAATTTTTTATGTGTATTTTAACTTAAATTTTCAAATGTATAGTATCTGTAGAAGTCCATTAATTAATGAATGGAAGCGTCTGTGATGAATTTCTTACATATGAGGCAAGGTTTATCATATTTATAAGTATGAAGACGTTATTTAAAGTTATCCAGTTCAGTTTCTGCACTGTGGTTTTGTTACATATCCTTTGCAAATGAACCAACACCAATATTAATGAATTTGCAACATGTACTATTAACACCAGATCCTTCCTTAAATTCACTCATACATATTTAATAGACAAAGTCAATTTCTTGGATGTTGCTCTATTTAATGATTTAGATAAGGGATGTTTCTGTTTCAAAATTTATAGAAAACCATTGTTTTCAAATTATTTAGATTTTTTTAGCTGTCAACCACAATGCTGTAAGAAGAATATTGATATGGGTCAGCTAGTCAGGGCAGGTAGGATGTGCTCTGATTTTAACTTTTTTTGACAGAGGTAGAGTTAAGCTGACATCTCACATATGTTTATTGACAGAAATTATCCACTGTATTTTTTAAACAATATTATGTAATATGTGGGGAACAGATATAAATCACTGCTTGGGACTGAACAGCCACTGAGCATTATCCAATAGGAACATAACAATGTCGATAGTAACAACTATACAAATTCTTTGGTACTGACATACAAACATTGTTCTAAAAGAATCAAGAAAATAGTTGATAGTCACTGGAATACATTAAAGGTGAATGAAGGTATTTAAAACTTCTAGGCATTATAACTATTTATAAGAACACCATTTATGTATGTATATACATATGTATATATGGATCCTTTTCATAAGCTCAAACTTCAAAAGGCTGAGACCATTGGATCCATGTTTTAAAACTTCAAATGTTTTGAATGGAGATCACTGTACATCCCCATAACTGGATATTTGCTGTTTTCCCCAGTGTATTACAATCTCAGAGTTGGTATATTTAATTAACAGTGGGTGTAGGGGGTGCAGGGGGGGCTTGCCCCCTGCAAAAAACGTACTTCAAGCTTACGGTTTTGGGCATTTGAAGTTCAAAGTTTTGACACTTTGAGCTTCTGAAGTAGATCTCTCTCTCTCTCTCTGTATATGTGTGTGTGTGTGTGTGTGTGTATATATATATATATATATATATATATATATATATATATATATATATATATATATATATAAATAATTTAAAATGGATGTTAACAGTGTTTCAAAAGTAAAGATCCACATAATATTTCATTATCACTTACATGAAAAGAAATTGCCATTTGTCCCAGCATTATCATCTCATTTAAGTATAATCAGTAGAAAATACACAGGAAACATGCAATGCCAAAGCTAGACATCCAAGGTACCAAGAAAGTGAGCAAAGGAGAAACATAACAATACAACTATACACATATATCAATGTCATTGTCACTGTGAAGGCTAACAAAATTAAATCTGATGGTGAAACAATTATAAACATTCTAAAGATTTGAGTGAAAGTGAAAATGATCACAATACTTTATAACTGCTCCTACATAGTAAAATGCACACAGTGTAAATAAACATGTCTTATTATTTGTTGTAAGTTTATTAATTAGCATATTCTAAGTCCAGCTATATATGTGTGACTCACAATAATAATGAAGAAGTTCTGCAGAATAACTAGTAAATATAAAATTGAACTTGCTTATATTTCCATTTTTAAAATTAATTCTTTGCATCTTTATAAAATATATAAAAAAAAAATCTAAGCAGAAAATGCATTAAAATGCCAGACAGATGAAGAGAAGTACATAAAAATTAAAATAGGATTGTTTTATCTTTTTTTGTTCTTTACGTAAGTTTTCCAAACATTTTTTACTTTGTCTGGCATGCAGCACTATCTTCTGTGGATTTATTTTGCTTGATTATAGAAATTATGATGCTTCTTCCAGGTAATCAAAGACTTTAATTCTTTCAGACAATGTTATTTTGATCCTGGCTGGAAATAATAAGCTGACATTTATGCCATTCTTCTCGAGTTCTTTAATTAAAGTTTTCTTGGCTGATTTGCTTTTTGGTTTTGGTTTTGAGGGTGGCCTGATGGTTAAGGTGTTTGCCTGACATGACAAACAAAGGTGCAGAGTCTCACAAGGGAAGGTGGCTATTAGCTTAAAATGGCTCACAAGGGCAGTTAGCTTAGTACTAACCTATGAACCTATGAACCTAAAGGGAGACAAGTTTTTCTTTTGCCAATTACCTTCAGCCAGTAACCATTGTCAAATGTAATCTATTCATCTCAAATTTTGACATCAGGGCTTGGCCAAGCAGTTTTTAAAATTAAGTAGTTTTCCATGCTAGACATAAACTTTACAATAATGGAACACAGAGATGTGTTTTCATTTCTTTCAAAGGATATGATGGACCTATTAGCTCTTTCAATTCCAAAAAAGAAAGATTTTGCTTAGTTTAAGATTTTTTTTGCAGCCAAGCTATTAGAAAATTAATAATGGTATCTCCTTCATATTTTTCTAGGACCATGTAGTCTTATACTTTCTCCTCAGTCTGTTTTTTGTAACATCCACTTTCTCATTTAACCAGGTATTTTGCTTCAATGAAAACTCTATTTTATAGAGTTGTATTTTTCAGAAATTCGCGCTTCATGGTCGTTCAGAGTCTCTTCCATACTGTTGATTTATTCACTTTGCTGCTTCATAAACATGCTTAAATTTTCTATTAGTTTTTTTTTTTTATATTCTTCTTTAAAAATTATCCTATTTTTAAAATCCAGTCTCTTTTAACAGAGTTATTCTGTATACTTTTCATTAGTGACTGGATTTCTTTCTTTGACTCTGAGTCTTGAATTCTGCTTTTTGAATTACTCATTCTGATGTTACTTCACTTCTGACAGTTCATATAATATTTCTGACAGGAAAATATAATAATTTCAGAAACGTTTGATGTATTCATTTTCCTTTTTATTTGACAAATATAATGTTGTTGTTGTATTTCGGCTTTTTCCTGGTTAGGGGTCACCACAGCGGAACTCTGGTCCACTAATGATTGGCAGTAGATATTCACGGTGCCGAGTTGCCAGCTCGATGCTCAACCTTCAATGAAGGCACGCAAATATAATACCATAAAATTTTCAGTTGTCAGAATTTAAAAATTAAAGTTATAGAGCTTCTGACTGTTGCTTTTACTCAAAAATCTTGTGCATATGCCTCAAATTCTGCTTTTTCATCTACTTGCAATCTGCAGTGATGCTGTCCTTTGCTATTAAACAAGCTATTTCACACCAGCCAAAAAGGTGGAGGTATAAGCAAAAATCAACTCATTATTATTTTGAGAATCAGGAAATTCTTAATAGATTCAGAGTGGACAGGGATATTATAAGTGTCTTAATGAGTATGTATGTACCCCATAGGTGTACTTCAGGATGCATGGGCTTCCTATTCCTGTGGATACTAAGTTATGTATAGCCCTTATTATAATCACCATGGAGACCTTTCAAAGATGGACTGGGAATGCATTGGATATCTCACAGGCTTTTGCCTCTTGGATTGGCATGTGTGAATCAGTAGCTGTATTTCTCAGTGTCACATCAGGACAGAGCCATGACCATTTGTGCATTTCTTGGGTTCTCACAATTCCCTACAGTACTCAGTGTGATAGATTGCCCCATCAGG
Source organism: Protopterus annectens (assembly GCF_019279795.1). Taxonomy (NCBI): domain Eukaryota; kingdom Metazoa; phylum Chordata; order Ceratodontiformes; family Protopteridae; genus Protopterus; species Protopterus annectens. The sequence goes on along the minus strand of NC_056743.1, from coordinate 464,595,915 downwards.
TTTACCAGGGTGGGGGGCTATACTGCAATAGGAAGGGCTACCAATCTATCAAATACCAGGTAGTCTGTGATACATGGCAATGCATCAGCCACATATCTCTTCAGCACCCTAGCAGTGCACGTGATTTCCATATCTGGTACACTAACTCACTTTACTTACCCTTCTTGCATGCTAGGATGGCCAGTGATCAGTTTGTTTTCATTATAATTTAAGTGTTTATTCATTTTAAAATGTAATGTTTAATATTAAACCACTTTTTTTTTCTTTAGTCTGTACCCACCTTTTTTCAGGTGATGATGGATATACACTGGAGTTATGGCTCAAGACACCAGTGAGAAATCTAAGTGAAGCTGCAGAAGACAGTTTCTACACAGTCCAGTCTCAGACAAGCACTGTCACCAAGTTTGTATTTGAAATGTTAAAGAGTAGATTTAGACGCCTGGATGAGTTTGGGGGTGTCCTTCAGTATGACACAGGTACTGAATGCACAATGTTAACTGCCCATTGCATTCTGTATAAAATTATCATGTACCCGTCTGGTGGTGAAGTGAACTATGCTGTTACTACTGTAACTAATGATTATCAGATAACTGCAGTTGTAAGGGACCCCAAACTTCAGGCTTGTGCACATATAGTATAATTGATGCATGCAGTGATCGTGTGGCCTAGACTGTGTGGTGTGTCACTGTTCATCAGACATTCAATCTCATCTTTAATTTTTTTTTTTTTCAGAACAGGTATTCATATTATTTTTGGTGCAAGTCATGCTTGAATGCTCACTGAACCTATTCAATGATGTCATAAGATATGGAGCAAGGAATAGTTATATATTTTTCAATGATTTTCACAAGCCTTTCTGCTTAGGTGGTGTACTTTGCAATGCACATACTGATTCTTTTTAAGAAGTAAACTGAATAAAAAGTGTTATTTCATTATTTAACATGAATTAATATTTTGCACTTTAATGGAAAATGTTTCATCAGCTTTTATAGTATTATGCATTTCTCTTAGTTTTGCTATTACATATTCAAAATTATTTATTAGTTCTTTCTTAAGTTACTGCATATCAGATTATTTTAATTTCTCATAGACACAAACTTGTGTCCTCAGAGATACAGCATTTGTGCAGTGCTGAGGGTGAAGTGGAAACAGTGCTTGCTAACATGGCAGAATGATCATGTACTTTATTTTTAACTTTAAGGTATGATATCTCAACTTTACTACTGCTGAATTGAAAGGCTTGATAATAGTATACCCTCACCCTTAAATCAGTGAACTTTGAATGTTATGACATATATATATATATTTTTTTTGCAGATACATCCTTTGCTTGTAAGCCGAATAATTATTGAACTCAACTGCTTGTAGATTTGTGACTTGATAATGCCTTGCAGTCAGCACTCATATTTTCTATGTTTTTATAAATATCTCACTTTCTTTACAATTAAACATTGACATCTCTTTGTAGAAGAATAATTGTAAATGGGTGAATGGTATATCTTGAATCACAGTATGTCAAGGTCAAATGTTTCATACATGACATTTTCTAAAGATAGTGTAGATGAAGTTACATGAGATATGGAGTAGGGTCTGTCATGTGAAGTGGATGTTGACTTGCTCTGAAAAAAAACAGGAAGTCTATTCACTGACAATAGACATAATTCCCCTCCCCTCCTACCTCTACCATAATGTTTTTCCTTCAGTGTTTCCGTTTGTCTTCCCTTTTTTAATCTTTCCTATCTCCCCCCTTTCATCTCTTTAAACAAAACATGGAGTCCATAAATGGATACTGCTGTATAAAGCATATTAAAACCATTCTTTTTAAATACTAATAATAAAAGCTGTGTTGCTTGCTCCTTGCCTTAACTCTTTTAAGCTTTCCTGTACATAGCCACATTTAATTTCAATATCTGAGTATGTATGAAGTCATACAAAGCCTATGATTTTCACATAGTGCTTTGCACATACGTAAAGATTAATTTCATGTAATGTACATTTTGTCACAAGTGGGTATGATTATTGAAGTACATTCTCATTTACTTAGTCAATGCAAATAACCTGCACTTAATCTTTTTACATATAGACATAGTGGCACACTTCACCTATAACTGCTAAGCAAATGCCAACCTCAGGACTATGAATACCACACATGTACACACACACACACACACACATATATATATATATATATATGTATATCTATATATATATATATATATATATATATATATATATATATATATATATATATATATATATACATACACACACGCACACACATATATATGTACACACACATATATACACACACACACACACACACACACACACACATCCATCAGTACATACATACTTATATATATTTACATTTATATGTGGGATAAATGGTGTTAAGGTAAATAATACAGAAATTAATTGAAGAAATCATAAAATATTTCAAATTTCATAATGAGTAGTAAAAAACACAAGTCACCATTTGAGTTCCTTCATCCTTCATTAGATTGTATTCCATGCCTCTCATTAACCTCCCATCCATTATATCACAAATGAGTTTTCATGTATTTTGCTACATTTGGAATAGTGTTTTCAGGGCCAGCAATGAGTTTTCTACAGAACAGGGCTTTAGACAGTTTTAGTGCATTTCTCTGAAGGGAGCATCTTTTTTTATCTAGATATACGGCAAAATTAATTTTTGTTCATAGTGTTAGTTCATTTTCTTGATCTATTTCAGTAGAGCAGTGAGGGTTTTTTTAGAATCTGTTTATTGCAAAGTTTAGTTACTTTACATTTCCTTGTTTTTTAGTTATTGTAGATAGAGTCTGTCATGGTTTGCAGATAATGTCATTTTCACCTTGGATACTTATGGTCAGTGTATTATTTTATTTAAAAAATTATTTTAACATTCTTCATTCCAGTAAGAAAGAATTTCTTTAACAGCGTTTGACATAGGTGGGCTTTTGGGGACAGTGTTGGTATATTTTTTGTGTACAGTGTTTGATGATAAGATTGACTTGAATTGCTTATTTAAGTAAGTATGTATTAGGATTTAGACTGCTGTTAAATGTGGGCTATGATATTTTGACATAGTATACGTGACTGTGTTTTGAGCAGACTGCATGTTTGATCTTCTACTTTAATTTTAGTAAGAGACATAAATCAGTGGATATATAATAATTGTTATAGCTTATAAAACAAGATATGGATTGGCTGTTGATGATGTGCCAAGGGAGGAAACTTCTGGTGATGCATCAGGTGTGAAGTGTGTAACAACCACATGCTCACAGCAATTCATTAACATAATATCCAGTCCTATAAATGGGTTGTACTAAAGTGGCTTGTTTGCAGTCTTGACATTATTGTGATTTAGCATTATGAATGTCCATAACTTCAAACTATGTACAAATGAATTCTAATTAGACATATTACAGACCTGGGCTGTATACCAAATATTTTATATGTTATGTCTTCCAGTCCTACTGCTTGTACTTGTATCATTGGATCTTTCTGCAAAGCCTGCACTAATTTTATCAATGTTTCTGAGATGTTGAAGAATCATAGAAGTGCTACAATCAGATCTTGTATTATGCTTTATCCAAGTCTAGGAATTCCCAGTTTAATTCTTTCCTCATCTCCAGATCTTCTCCCCTATCTGTCTCCCTGCAATCACTGGACCAGCATTGCTGCACGCTGATCTGAACATGAACTGCTTATTACTTATCTAACCTTCTATGCTGTATAGTTATTTATTATCTATCAGCAACACCTAAAACAAGTATATATATATATATATATATATATATATATATATATATATATATATATATATATATATATATATATATATATATATATATATATATATATACATAGTCACACAAGTTTTTCTTTTTTAAAAGATTGTTGCACCTTATTTAAACAAGGAAAGTTTTCAAATGGATTAGAGAAAACATTTTAAGTACCTTTATATTTATTTAATATACTTTATAAATGAATTTAACTATTTGTAATGTTATAAGTATATGTTATAACTTGATTTAGAAAAAAATGTTAAATGTTTTATGCTTATTTTTACAAGTGTTTTATATCTCATATTTATTAAGGCAAGTACTTCGGATATTTTAATATATGGATTTAAACTGTATCTATGACTTTAAATGTACTGTTCAAATTATTGATTAATTACGCATGCTCACTGATGTAATCTGTTGTGCAACAGTAAGTGTTTTTAAAGCACAGGCAGTGATGTAACTTTCTGATCATAGAAGTTCCTTACAGTGATGGGACATAAGCACTTAATTTGTTGATTAAACTCTGTGATACCACCCTGGACTGGCACTGTTTTTTTTTTCTTGTGAGATCTGTCAAAGGGCAAGCAATATTCATAAAATTAGACACTGACTCTCTGTAGCTTTCATTTGACTCTTAATAAAGCATACAAGACAGTTTTTCATGGTTTCTATTTTATTCTGCTTGTAGTCTTAGATCCCCTGCTCATACAAGATATCCCAAACTCTTGACTTCCACTATGATGAGTTTTTGTTTTCATAGCATTCATTGTCAAGCCTACATCTCTTACACATACTAGCAAAGCCTGCATCGTTGATAAGTGAGACTCCTAGTCCTCTTAATGAATGAATGAATGACCATCTTATTCAGCTATGTGCAACATTGGCGAGTGAGGCTTCATTATTTTATCTGCAAGCCTCTGTAAGGTGGTTCATGTAGGCCAAATGATGTGAAACAGTAAAGAGCTTTGTTAAGGTCATTGTGATTATAGATGGATAACCACTTTATAGGGTATATAAGGTGTATTGCTAAGATTCTTCAGTGACTTTACCAAACATGGTTTTGGGATGGTATCTTACAAGTCTTGAATGACCAGTAGGAAAGTACTGGGAGTGACTCTCTTACATTCTTGAGGAGACTATTGACTCTTACAAATGTATGTCTTTTGTTAGTTAATATTACATCTAAACATGACAAACCAAAAACCAAATGGTGGAAAATAAATCAGGACTAAGTACACCTGTAGTGAATGAATCAGAAACACTAATTAAAATTAAAAAGAAAATTAATAAAATAAATATGCTTCAGCCTAGTTGGTATTGTTCATAAATATTGCGCATCATAAAATTTGTGTCATTTTATTTCAGGACTTTTAACATGGTCAGTCATTGTAAATTTATTCCTAGTATGATAGCATACATTATTTAAGATGATATGCACTGAGCCCTACAAATTCTATGAATTTACAGGTCTTAAGGCTGACATTTTTTCTAAACCAAATTTATTGTTGTGATTTTTAGAATGCCACAATGTTTTAATAAAGTCAGTCTGAATCAATGACAGCGATTAGATACACAGGCAAAAAGATAGACAGAGAGATATAAATACAGCAACCCTTAATGGGAACACACCACATGTCAAAATTGAATGGCTGAAATCGTAATAGTTACAAATGTGTTTGTTATTCCATAGAATGCATGTAACAACCTAGTACTTTCCATAATGTAAAAAAGATTGACTTGTTTGATATTTTATTCATTTAACAAGGTTGCAACAATAATCAACATCAACCCCTATAATGTGATTTGTCAGTCTTCAATTGTCAAAAAAACTCATTTTACTTATACAGTGCAAGTTCCAAAAATGTTTCTTAAAAAAAAATTCTACAAAAAGAATCCTTTCCTGTTTTGATTGTGATGAAACCAATAGGAATATGTACATAAGTTTTGTAGATAGGGCTGTCAAATAAAGTCTATTAAAAATAATCTATATTCAGAAAAAGATGCAATAACCTGCTCAGGTAGCTTTCAAAGATTCTGTGTGTGTGTGTGTGTGTGTGTGTGTGTGTGTGTGTGTGTGTGTGTGTGTGTGTGTGTGTGTGTGTGTGTGTGTGTGTGTGTATGTGTGTGTCTCTCTCTTTTGCTATACATGTGTGTGTGTGTGTGTATATATATATATATATATATATATATATATATATATATATATATGATTACTATCTTCTTCTTCTTCTTTCGGCTTTTCGCGGTTAGGGGTCACCACAGCAGACCACCTGTCTGCTCATGATTGGCAGTGGAGTTTTATGGTGTTGAGTTGCCAGCCTGGCACCCAACCTTCCACAGAAGGCACACACATGCACACACTCATGCCTAGGGTCAGTTTAGAGTGTCCAATCCACCTACAGCATGTCTTTGGGATATGGGAGGAAACCAGAGCACCCGGAGGAAATCCATGAGACCACAGGGAGGACATGCAGCCTCTGCACAGAAAGCACCCCAGCTGAGAATCGAATAGGAGAACCTCTTGCTGTGAGGTGGCAACACTAACTGCTGCACCACCGTGGCCGCCCGATATATATGATTACTACCACAATTTCGAAAATAATTTTTGACTGAAACATCGACTGAATATAATGAAAAGACATGTTGCTGAATGCTTAAAATGTTGAAGTCTTTCTGGAAATGTCAAAATGTCGAAAAAGTTGCATCTGACATTTTTTGATATTCCTGATATATTCAACCCATTCCGTGCTCTCACAAAGTAGAAATAGTGCCCTGCACATCCATACATTCTGTGCACTGAAACAAAAACAATATTTCAACACTTTGTGAACCTTTCAAATAATGCAGTGTTATGAAACCAATGGAAATCACAAATCTTCCACATTTGAAATACAAATATGCTCACTGAAGCACCATGCTGTAAAGTAACAGCGCATTATTTAAAGGATCAACAGTGGCAAAAGCATTAGAAGCAAAAGCAGCACATCTCAGACATACCGTAAGAAATACAACAAATACAACGCTATAATGTTAAAACGAGCAGTGATGAGCAACTAACTGAACAAATCCCAGTGCAGTAAATTTGTCGCATTTACTCAGTAGCCTTGTAACATTGCTTCTTTCTCCACAAGTCTATGCTTTTTAGGAGATAAAAGGACACAAGTTAAGAGCCTAATTTTAACATCCTCCAAGATGGTTTTGCTCTAGATAAATAGCATGTAAAACATCCATAATGTACAGTGCTTTTTTACCAAGCAAACTTCTTAGTCGCTGATGCATTTTGGCTTCTAAGGTATCCCTGAGTACATGTATCTGCATGGTTCCAAAAGGACATCTCAAAGAGTGGTGGTTGCCTTTCAGATGTACAACCACACATGCCATAATGATGAGGTCATCCTAAAATGTAGTTATTTTTTAAAAAGTTGCATAAAGCTGCCTGCACCATTTTCTTCTAGAGCCTTTTCAATATCTTGATGGCAATATCCCATAAACAACAGGCACAACCTGACTGTGTCCACCACCTTGCAAACTACAATGCACTGACTACACTTGCTTACATTCTTTGGTACTTAAAGGGAATTTACCATCCACTAATACAAACTCAGATGTACACAACAGATTTAAATTACCCTCTGTATTTAGAATAATGCCATCAGAGGTATGGCTCCTTAATGAACTGTTTCACAATAAACTGTCCCTGTTTTAATGGCAGCGTTTCTGCTGTCAGCTCTTTCAGTGATGACAACTGAACAGTAGGTAAGCCATGATTTTTCCTTCTGAGCTTAGGTATAGACTGCTTTAAAGTGTCTGTGTTAGGCATACTTGTCACAACATTAGTGGAAGCACTGGTGAGCACTTCTGAAACAATCTTGCATGGTTCCTCCATTGTCTGCTCTGCTCTCCTTTTCATTTTATCTTAAACCCTAAAATGCTCTATAATAATAAACAGGGAATTGCTCATGTAAGTCTCGACATTTACATCTGAACGCTTGTCAGAGTCGCAGTTATGATATTAATCCCTCTATATATATATATATATATATATATATATATATATATATATATATATATATCAAAAGATCAAAAGCCTTAGGATTGAAAAGGTTTAAAACACAAAATATTGAACCTCAGAAACTTGAAAACAAATAAGTAAACCATAACAAAAAAGCTTTTTTGCAACAGGCAAGCACCCCTTCACCTCCACTCCCTTGCACCCTGTGAAATTATAGATACCAACTCCAAAATCACACTCCATTCAGGAAAGGTCAAACTTATACTTTACAGAAACAACAACAACCAGCAAAACAGTCAACAGGTTAAAAACATTCTGCCAAAGAATATTTCAAATCATGCACATTCAAATAAATTATTACTTCAAACTTTTTTTCAAAGCAAAGGACTTTGCCAAAGAACATGAAAATAAAGATATGTATAGATCAGCTAGCCCTCAGATACATTCTTTTCAGATCACCATTCCAGTTGCTCTGTTAAGCTACTTTATCAGCCAAAAAATGGCTGATGTTTCAAATTATCATCTCTCAGTTATGTGAGCAGAGAGAGAGTAAAACTACATACTTTACCAAGTAAATGACCTGGTCTCCTGGCACTCTTCACACATATCCAAGTCTCTCTATGGAATTCATCTGGAATTAAGCACAGGAATGTCTTCCATCTCCTAAACAATATATACATAATCAGGCAAAGAAAAGAGGGAAGAGGGAGGACGTTAAAAAACTCCTTGAACCAGAACTTGCATAAGCTGGTGTATCAATAATAAACAGTTAGAAACAGAGTCGCGTTAGTGTTTAGGAGCACAACATTTAAGAAGTACATGCTTTAGCGATGATCTGAACCAGAGCCTTCTAGATCATTGTTCCAGCTCCTTTAACCATTAAGCTATTGAAACAGCTGAAAACTGGCCATTTTACTTGAATTTCATCTCCCTCTTGCTCTCTGTCTCTGTCTTATACGACTCACATACACACAAAAACTTTTTCAGTGTGATGGCATGTAAAACAATGTCTCTTTCAGCATCAGTAATTACTATAAGAGAGACATTTTTTACAGAATTATCTGTGCAGTGTCCCTGTAGAGCAGTCCTGTTGCAATAAACATGAATTAATTTCCTTGATTTTATCTGTTGCAGAACAATTGATACTAATCTTATTTCTACAATATTTTAAAAGAATATTATGGCTTGTTGTCCAGTCTAAATGGCTGACCTCTTTTTTTCTGTTTTTTCTTTTGTTTGAGTAAAATGTGTTTATGAATACTCAGTTTATTAATTATTTCATTTCAGCTGATATGTTTGAAAGTAATATACTGCACTAAGTTGAGATATTAAAACTAGAAGCATTCCAGCTAGCAAGTTTAACACATTGTTCATTCATAGACATACAGGAAAGACATCCTGGCCATTAAATATATAGCTAAGACAGTTCCAGCAAATTGTTGTTTGTCACTTTAACAGGCAATGTTGACTGTCTTGTTAAAAGCCTCCTGATAAATCAGTTGTGATAACATTTATTGAAAATGACGAATGTATGATTAGAAGTCATCAGTGCACTTAAAAGAAGAAATGGAAACTATTAGTGCTCAGAGCACTGCACTTGTGATTTGGTAACAGGATTTTTTCAGGAAGTAAGTGTGTCATGGGTATTTTCAGGAAGTAAGTGTGTCATGGGTATTTTCAGGAAGTAAGTGTGTCATGGGTATTTTCAGGAAGTATTGTGTGTCATGGGTATTTTCATACCATTTAAGAATTCAAGATTTTTTTCTTGAGATTTTATGATTAGTCAGTTACTGGACCTAACACTTTGGCAGCGCTTAGAGTCAGACTTACCATGACAATTGACTTCATAGCATCAAAACAAGTATTACCTAGTACACTATTTCTCTGGATTCATAAGTCACACACCAATGTCACTGGATATATTCTCATCATACTGATGAATTCAAAAAGCTTATATAATTTATCCACATCTATCTATTTCTCCAAAACACATTACATAACAGAAAAACATCAGAAATATGAATACAACTTTACTGGTAGTGGAACATGAAGACCCAATTTGCTTGCCATGAAAAGACAATCTTATATCACAAGATCTAGCATTCTCTAAATGTGGTGCTTCAGTATAGAAGAACAAGCTGTTAAAATGGTGCAGTTGAAGTGAGTGCATGCATCATGCTATTGTGAAGATATTGATATCAAAATAACATACATAGCAGACTTGGTAAAATAAAAAGAATATCTCAGACATGGCTGCCATCAAATTGAGGGCACCAAATGATAAGCTCACTAATACGAAGATTATTTAATCAAAAGCTGACAAAGATTAGTTTGTCATACACTTAACTTCATATTCAGGCAGTACAAAATAGAAGCAGTTCTAAGCAGTTTCATTAAACACACTGCTGATTTTTCTTCTCTTTAAGACAACCACTGTACTAATCAGAATACTGAGATATCAGCAATGCTTTCTTAAAATATTTGGTATAGTTCTGAATTTCACTACTAAGCTTACTTTTCAGCAACAGCAAACTCAAGAAATATAGAGTTTCTCAATGGAAAATAAATGTTTCTTCTTGCACTGTGCTTTCCAGGAAGGCTGCTAGGTTCAAACAAAAATTAAATAGATTGTCTAGAAATCACAGAGTTGCACACTGTTCCTGATTATGTGTTAATTACATAACTTCCAAACTAATTACCTTGCAGAGACGTGTTTTGACAATGTTCAACCCATTCAGATTTCATATTTTAAACAAATAACTACACTTCTATCTAAAACACAGTTATTGGACATGCTTGAAATAGTTTTATATTTTTCTAGTACTCAGGACACATTAATGATTTAAAGGAGTTATGGGTAACCTTACCCCTATCCAAAAAGCGGATGGTTTTGTCCCTGCATTCCTTTCTTAATTATCTGCTACTAGCAGCACTCAGATTTTCAAATCTACCATGAGTACCAAACAATCTCTCTTTCAATATATAGTTTTCTAAATAATGTTTGCAATTGTTATTATAGTGACACCATAGTGTAATATCATCTGTAAAACATTTGTCATTGTCCACACCTGAAAATCACCCTTTCTATCAGACAGCCAAATCACAGCCTAATAACTATTCTTCAGGATACTGACAATTATAGGAGAGAAAACTTTTTGCAACCTAGCCAAACCACATGACAACCTATCCTTGGTTAAATTAGGTAATTTGATAAATTTTATGAATTCATATCCAAAATCAAGGACCACTTCCTGGAAAAATTGCGAGTGTTTTCTTGGCACTGGCTAGTAACACTCAATTCTTTAAAAGCTTACAGCACTGTTGGTCTTAAGATAACCTAAGTCATTCTCCTAGCTTTAGTTCATTACAGCAGCCCAATAAATATGCAAATACTTTTCATTTTAGACAACATATTTTATTCTCCTATCTTTAATTACTGCAACAGTGTAAATATTGCAGTGTTAATATAAATGTAAATATAAATGGAAGCTGCATTTCCACATTGCCTTAAGATTCCACACGTCTTTCTTAACTGTACTTTATCTTATGTTATTTTTCACAGTACAATCTACCACTAATATCTAATATTTATTCTTGTACTGTACATAGTATTGATGACTAATTTTATTTTGTAATACAACGTACCAACAGTGTACATAATATTTTCTGATATTGTCTATACACTATTTGGCTGTATTTATACTTTATATATTGTGTTTACAGTAATTTTATTTAGTGTTCATTTATTTTCTATTAAATTACTTTATGATCTATTTTGTACTTGTCTATCTATGTGCTTGGGTCATGGCAAAAAGGGTAATCTCACAATTTTAATTACCCAGTGAACAAATTGCAAAATAAAGTAAATACATACATTTTATTTGAATGTTTAGTACATCATATATTTGCACATATCAATAATCTATCTTTCCAAACTTGCATATATCAAGAATGAATTGTAAATTTAAATTTTCTACAGAGACTTTCACAGAAAATTGAAATTGAGTTAGGTTGAGCTAAAATAGTAAAAAGACATAATTGTTGTTTCTGCTATGCTTATACCAGATTAGTCTAATTAAACCTGTTTATCAGAAATAGAGTAAGAATGAAACAGGCTATCAAAGGAATAAATAGTTACTTGCAATTGTTTA